>NW_025334372.1:117500-379394 GCF_014858855.1 Bufo gargarizans
TTAACTACTTCTTCTGAAAGCCCCTTATTCCTCAAAATCTGCCTTTCAACATCCAAGCAGCCAAATGCAGGTTCTCCACTTCTGGATAAAGGAGGGGCCCTGAGTTAGAAGTCCCGGGAAGACTGGTAGGACCCACGGGGAAGCTATTGACATTTTGCATAGCCAAAAGAACCAAACCCTCCTTGGCCAAAAGGGAGCTATTGTAATCACCAAGGCATTCTCTTCCCTTATCTTTCTCAATACCCTTGGCAGTAGCTTTAATGGGGGAAAGGCGTAAAGAAGTCCATCTCTCCAAGACTGGGCTAGGGCATCCACAGCAGACGGACGCTCCTCTGGAAAAAGAGAGAAGAACCTCTTTACCCTTCTGTCCCAGACTTCCAGAATTTGTAGCTGGACAGGTCTGGAATGGAACTGCGCCCACTCTACTCCTGGGATGGCAGCCGTCATAAGACCTAAGACTGACATGGACTCCCTTAGGGATACTGACTGTCGAAAGGCAAGTCCCTGAACCTGGGATATGATTAGGCGAGCCTTGTGAAGGGGAAGAGAACAAATCTGCTGCCTTGAGTCTAGGGTCATCCCTAAAAAGGTGCACAACTGACTCGGCACAAGATTGGACGTTCTAGGTTCAGGTCCCAACCCAATCTGTCCAATGTCTCTCTGAACCATGAAATCTGCCCCATTAGCTGTTCCGACGTCTGAAAGAGAAGGAGGAAGTCGTCTAGGTATGGAATGACCACCAGATCCCTCTCTCTCAGATGGGCCATCATTTCCGCCACAATCTTTGTGAATACCCTAGGGAAGAGCCCGAAATTGTAAGTGAAGTATTCTGTCCTCCAACTGAACCGCTACTCTCAGGTATCTCTGATGATTGGGATGTATGGGGAAGTGGTAGTATGCATCCCTGAGATCTAGGGATGCCATGAAACACTCTGGAAACAGATTTAGTATCATAGACTTGATTGTTTCCATACAAAATTTCTCATACACTACGAACTTGTTCAGCAATTTTAGCTTTATTATTGTACAGTAGGAGCCATTTTTATTTATTTTTTTACAAAAAAAAGAGAGTTGAATAAAACCCCCTTTTTCTTTCCTGAACTGGAACTTCTGACGGAACATTTTTTGCTAGAAGGGAAGATACTTCTGAAACCAAGGCCGCTTGCTTTTGGGGACTGGAACGATAGTCTGTTACAACATATCTTTCTGGCGGCAGTCTCAGGAAATTTATCTTGTAGCCTTCTGAAAGGATAGAGCTTATCCAAGGGCTGTTTGATATTCTCCTCCAATGTTCTGCGAAAAGTAAAAGCCAACCTCCTACCGGAGCTCTGGCGTCATTGCTGCTGCTTTTTGGAGGCTTCTGCACCAGAAAAAAGATATTCCTTGGACTTTCTGGCAGCACCTGGAACCTGCTAGGATACCTCCCGCCTTCTATAGGTATTTTTATTTGGTTGAGGGCGGAAAGGTCTTTTATGAGACTGCTGGCCTGTTTATGGGGAGCACTTCTTTTTATCTGAAGCCTTCTCAAGCAGGTCATCTAACACAGGGCCAAATAGGAATTCACCCTGGCAAGGTATTGCGCATAATTTAGCCTTAGAGGAAGAGTCACCCTTCCAGTCCTTCAACTATATGGCTCTCCGAGCTGAATTAGAGAGGGCGGAAGCTCTAGCCGAGAACTTCAAAGAGTCCGCAGAAGCATCCGCAAGGAAATCTATTGCGTTAAATATGGTTGGAAAGGAGGAAAGCAACTCTTCCCTTGGGGTTCCCTCTTAAATATGGTCCTCTAGCACCCTTTATCCAAATCTTAAGGGACCTAGCCACAGAGGTGGCAGCAATAGCAGGTCTAAAGGCACCCGCCATTGCCTTCCAGCTCTTTTTTAAGTAAATCTCAGCCCTTCTATCCATAGGGGCGTCTAATTTTGGGGCTCTATCCCACTTCCTCATCAAACGGGTATTTACGTTTCAAGGCAGAGGGAATAAAAAACTTTCTATCTGGTCTGCTCCACTCCCTTTTAATAACTGCAGAAAATTTTCATGGACGGCAAACCCTTTAATCTTTTTTGGGCCCCGACCTTCAAACATGGAGTCTCTAACAGACTGTGGTTCTTTATAATCATCTAGCCCCATGGTAGCTCGAACTACTCTAAGTAAGGAGCTAATATTTTCTGTCTGAAACAGTGGTCTTCCCGCTATATGATCTTCAAAAGATTCATCCGATGATGGTCCTTCTCCCTCTTCCTCCAATCCTGACAATAATTCATGGTCGCTGGAGGGGGGAATAGACGCCCCAGCACCTCTGCAGCCGTGGTTTTCCAGGAGGCTATTAACAGACTCCTTTAATGACCCTTTTACTTTGTCCCGGATCATCTGTTTAAGACTGGTCATAAGAAATGGGGCCTCATCCTCTAATAGCTTGGCCACGCAGACTTGGCAAATAAGCTTCCTGCAGCCGGAGGGTAGCTTTTTCTTACAAATGGCACACCCTTTATCTCTGGATCGGGAGACCCTTCTACTTTCTTTGGACACCTAAACATAAAAATAGCCCCATAAGAATTCTAGAAATCTGGGGTATTAACCCCTCTTACCCCACCGTGGTAACGAAGACTCATTGGTGGTTTCAGTGGGTTCTGCGCGCTGTGACCGTTCCATGTTTACGCTTGAATAGCAGAGTATGGAGACAAAATGCTGCTAGCTTCTTCTCCAGCTAGCAGTGTGAGCTGGCTGAACTTGAACTCTGCCGGGCGCGCACCGGCTCCTTCCCCTTCCGGTCTTCAGCAGCACATGCTTCCTTCCACTGCCCTGAGCAATATCGGCGTCCGGAAGGGACGTCAGCGCCAACCACCGAAACCAGAAGTGACATCAGACGCTGGCAGCCGAACATGTGGAACATGGCCACAGAGGTTCACCACTCAGGAGACCTGAAACAAGCCTCCTGACGGAGAAGGGACCGGAGTGGGGAGAAGAGACAGAGGTCCAGACTTTTGCAGCGGCTTCTTAAAGAAGACTTACACCGGCAGGTAGGCCCTCCTCTTAAGGTACTCACATGGGGCGCCCGCAGCTCCTTTGTGGTGTGGTGTGAATCCAAGACCTGTCCCTTAGGACAGGAAACAGAACTGGCATGAAGGGGGTCGGTACCTCCTTTTCAAGTGGTTGTGTTTCCTGTCCTGAGGAGGGGGCAGACACTATTCAAGGGTGCTGTCATAGGCGAGGGGGGAAAATAGGGCAGAAAAGCGGAGTCTGAGTGAAGTAGGCAAGGCGTGTACGGAGCTCCTCTCTGCCCTTGCTGAAGCCCACATTTATCCTTTCTACAGTTAGCATTCCTTTAAACAGTTTCAATAGATAATTGTATTTGTACTCATATCTGCATTACCGGTACCTACACCCAACAACTGTGCAGAGATCTCTTAAAAAGGGTTTTCTGAGATTGTGATATTGATGACCTAACCTCAGGACAGGTCATCAATATCAGATCGGTGGGAGTTCGACATCCACAACACCAGCCAACCAGCTGTTTGAGGAGACCGTAGACTCCTGCTTACCAGGCACAGTGCCATGTCCATTGGAGAGCGGCTGTGCTCGATATTGCAGATTATCCCCATCCACCTAAATGTGAGTGAGCTGGCCAAGGACTAGGCTGCAGAGCCCACTAGAGTGCCATGGCCTCTTTAAACAGCTAATCAGCAGAGGTTTCAGGACTTGGAGCCCCACCAACCTCCTGAGGATAAGTCATCAGTATTAGGATCTCAGAAAACCCCTTTAATGAATAATTATATCCTGGATCCGTCTCTGAACGTTGGAAAAGACGCGAGTTCATTGCAAGAGATCAATAATCTATTGTTAACATTTTAATAGCAAAAAATAACCTCTCTAGAAACAAATGCAAGAATCTAAAACCAACAGCAACAAAGACTAAGGGGGAGATTTATGAAGACTGGCGCTTTCTGTGCTTGGCTTGATCTCCCTGCGCCGCTGGAGGATGCGCCCAATTTATGATGCGTCACATGCCTCCTCATAAATTAGGCGCAGACCCCTGTAGTCCGTGCACCTAACCAGAGCTGGCGTAGATTTCTGGCTCCATATGATTATAAATTTGAGGCTGATCATGCCCCCAGACCGGCCCTTGTCACACCCCCTTTTAAAAAAGTGGCGAGAACTGCAAAAAAGTGGAGATGCAACAATTTTTTCAAAAGTGGCACTTGTGACTTTTTACCACCACTTAATCTCCCCCTTAGTTTGTCAGGAGGCGTCCAGCACAGGAGGGAGCGGACAGCACATCCATTATAGATGGAGGGGAACCTCTGCCAGGATCACAGTTCGTTGCCATTCAGATACTTCTGATCCTGCAGTCGATTCTTTCTTTGTAATTCCAGCTCTTTGGCTCGGAGCCACGTCTCGCGAGACAACGAGGTTTGACCAGTGCCGAGTGACAGCAACCTGCAAAGAGGGGATCGATCACACATCATAGAACCAAAGACTAATATTACATGTCGCTGGGGAAAACCCCCCAAAACTGAGTAATAAATGCCCCCAAAAGTCCACTCTGCCCTGGGACTCACTCACCGAGCTACCACCAGCAACCGATGCAGGTCGTCTGCGCTGATGCTCTGCGGGTCACCTTTCCTCATGTCTACAAAATCATCTTCCACAGCCTGAAGAAAGCACAAAACACTGAGCCCGAGAAGTGAGAAACGACAAAGCATGGAAAAGCTGGATCTTCATCGAGAAACACAAGGGCCGTAGAAGGAGCCCCGAGGTGAAGAGTCTACATCAGTCTACATATAGTTCTAAACCTGCGTAGCCATGTTATCCAAATAGCGTATACGTGAAACTGGACTAAGGCCTCTTTCACATGAGCGATATGGATTGCTTCGGGATCTCTTCAGGGATAAACACATGGTTTTGCTCACATGTTGAATACGTTTTCTGTGATTGCGTTCAGTGTGATTTTTTGCCGTCTGGATTGTATCTGGATTACAGATATTTTTCATGCGCGTGAAGAAAAACTGAAGAATAACCCTCAACATCTCCTAGCAACCATCAGTGAAAAACACACAAGCCCCATTAATGTCTATGGAGCCAGAGTTGCATGAAACACACAATACAGAACCTGCTGAACATAAGGAGGATGCATGGAAAACGACCATCGTGCACAGAACCATTGGGTCAGGATTCACACCAGATGCTACGCTTGCTCCACACATCGCGTCCGAATTCAGGCCTAAGGGTGGATTCACACTGTGGTATTGCCGTTTGGTGTGGATTCAGCACAGAAAATTCACAGCAATTTACTGTATAATGCAATACAAACCACATTGCCACATAGCAGAGCTGGGTGCTAGGAGGTGTCCACGGTTCTGTGGCACAGAGCGGTACATGCAGGACACCCGGCAGGGACGTTCAGTTCTAGAATTTTTACATTACCTCCGAGGTAATACCAGTGATAACATGCCACTGCTGACGTCATGAATCGGTCCAGAGACGGCAGCATGCACGGCCATGTTGGATTGCTGCCTGCAGGAAAGGCCACTATAAAGAGCATTCCCTGCTTGGGCAATTCCTCCCCTCTCATATGGTTCTCACAATACAACCTGCATTCGCCATGATGCCTCTGGCTTTGCAGAGTCCTATCTGTATGGTCCTACAATGGCATCAAGTGATAAAATACATTTGAGCGGGTATTTACCCGCTACATCCCAAAAATGCCGTACTCGCACCATTTAAAGAGGTTTCCAACTACTTTCTAGAAAAATTGCCTTCAGGCAAATATATGGATGTAAAGCATGTCACTGCTCCTCTGAATCCCCCTAAGGAACTAATAGATGGGGCCCCCACCAAACGTATACTTACAGATGGTGGGGGAGAGCTGCCCTCAAACTGACTGATGGCTGCTCCCCCCACCACTGTCCACCATACACTGGTGCCCCATATACCAGTTACACCAACAATAACAGAGCTCAACCCCCATGCACCAATCCCATCCAGTCCCCCCCCCCCCCCCATTCAGACTAACCATCCTAACCCCCAAAAATAGTCAGAGAGCCTATTCACCACCCCCACAATCGTTTTCAGGCTCACCACTGCCCGCTCCCCAAATTAGTAAGTGCTCATTACGCCATCTCCCCAAGCTCACCATCCTCCCCCCTCCTCCAATCTGGTCACAGAGCTCATTCCTCCATCTCCACAAGCTCACCATCCTCCCCCCTCCTCCGATCTGGTCACAGTGATTATTCCTCCATCTCCACAAGCTCACCATCCTCCCCCCTCCTCCGATCTGGTCACAGAGCTCATTCCTCCATCTCCACAAGCTCACCATCCTCCCCCTCCTCCGATCTGGTCACAGAGCTCATTCCTCCATCTCCCCAAGCTCACCATCCTCCCCCTCCTCCGATCTGGTCACAGTGCTCATTCCTCCATCTCCACAAGCTCACCATCCTCCCCCCTCCTCCGATCTGGTCACAGTGATTATTCCTCCATCTCCACAAGCTCACCATCCTCCCCCTCCTCCTATCTGGTCACAGAGCTCATTCCTCCATCTCCACAAGCTCACCATCCTCTCCCCTCCTCCGATCTGGTCACAGAGCTCATTCCTCCATCTCCCAAGCTCACCATCCTCCCCCTCCTCCGATCTGGTCACAGAGCTCATTCCTCCATTTCCACAAGCTCACCATCCTCCCCCCTCCTCCGATCTGGTCACAGAGCTCATTCCTCCATCTCCCAAAGCTCACCATCCTCCCCCCCTCCTCCGATCTGGTCACAGAGCTCATTCCTCCATCTCCACAAGCTCACCATCCTCTCCCCACCTCCGACCATCCTCTCCCCTCCTCCGATCTGGTCACAGAGCTCATTCCTCCATCTCCACAAGCTCACCATACTCCCCCTCCTCCGATCTGGTCACAGAGCTCATTCCTCCATCTCCCCAAGCTCATCATCCTCCCCCCTCCTCCGATCTAGTCACAGTGATTATTCCTCCATCTCCACAAGCTCACCATCCTCTCCCCACCTCCGACCATCCTCTCCCCTCCTCCGATCTGGTCACAGAGCTCATTCCTCCATCTCCACAAGCTCACCATCCTCCCCCCTCCTCCGACCATCCTCTCCCCTCCTCCGATCTGGTCACAGAGCTCATTCCTCCATCTCCCCAAGCTCACCATCCTCCCCCTCCTCCGATCTGGTCACAATGCTCATTCCTCCATCTCCACAAGCTCACCATCCTCACCCCACCTCCGATCTGGTCACAGTGCTCATTCCTCCATCTCCACAAGCTCACCATCCTCCCCCCTCCTCCGATCTGGTCACAGAGCTCATTCCTCCATCTCCACAAGCTCACCATCCTCCCCCTCCTCCGATCTGGTCACAGAGCTCCTTCCTCCATGTCCACAAGCTCACCATCCTCTCCCCACCTCCGATCTGGTCACAGAGCTCATTCCTCCATCTCCCCAAGCTCACCATCCTCCCCCTCCTCCGATCTGGTCACAGAGCTCATTCCTCCATCCCCACAAGCTCACCATCCTCTCCCCACCTCCGATCTGGTCACAGAGCTCATTCCTCCATTTCCACAAGCTCACCATCCTCCCCCCTCCTCCGATCTGGTCACAGAGCTCATTCCTCCATCTCCCCAAGCTCACCATCCTCCCCCCCTCCTCCGATCTGGTCACAGAGCTCATTCCTCCATCTCCACAAGCTCACCATCCTCCCCCCTCCTCCGACCATACTCTCCCCTCCTCCGATCTGGTCACAGAGCTCATTCCTCCATCTCCACAAGCTCACCATACTCCCCCTCCTCCGATCTGGTCACAGAGCTCATTCCTCCATCTCCACAAGCTCGCCATCCTCCCCCCTCCTCCGACCATCCTCTCCCCTCCTCCGATCTGGTCACAGAGCTCATTCCTCCATCTCCACAAGCTCACCATACTCCCCCTCCTCCGATCTGGTCCACAGAGCTCATTCCTCCATCTCCCCAAGCTCATCATCCTCCCCCCTCCTCCGATCTGGTCACAGTGATTATTCCTCCATCTCCACAAGCTCACCATCCTCTCCCCACCTCCGACCATCCTCCTCCCCTCCTCCGATCTGGTCACAGAGCTCATTCCTCCATCTCCACAAGCTCACCATCCTCCCCCCTCCTCCGATCTGGTCACAGAGCTCATTCCTCCATCTCCACAAGCTCACCATCCTCCCCCCTCCTCCGACCATCCTCTCCCCTCCTCCGATCTGGTCACAGAGCTCATTCCTCCATCTCCACAAGCTCACCATCCTCCCCCCTCCTCCGATCTGGTCACAGAGCTCATTCCTCCATCTCCACAAGCTCACCATCCTCCCCCCTCCTCCGACCATCCTCTCCCCTCCTCCGATCTGGTCACAGAGCTCATTCCTCCATCTCCACAAGCTCACCATCCTCCCCCCTCCTCTGACCATCCTCACCCCTCCTCCGATCTGGTCACAGAGCTCATTCCTCCATCTCCACAAGCTCACCATACTCCCCCTCCTCCGATCTGGTCACAGAGCTCATTGCTCCATCTCCCCAAGCTCATCATCCTCCCCCCTCATCCGATCTGGTCACAGTGATTATTCCTCCATCTCCACAAGCTCACCATCCTCTCCCCACCTCCGATCTGGTCACAGTGCTCATTCCTCCATCTTCACAAGCTCACCAGCCTCCCCCGATCTGGTCACAATGCTCATTCCTCCATTTCCCCCAATCTCACCATATTCCCCTCTCCGATGTGGTCAAAGTCCTCATTCCTCCATCTCCCCAGGTGCACCATCCTCCTCCCAAACACCAGTCCATTCACATACCTTTCTTAATCTGTGGCAGTCCTGAGGAGGAGCAGTGTAGTTAGGTAAGCAAGCAGGCAGTAGCGTAGCAGAGTTCCAATCTCTTTGGGGGCCAAGGTAGGAAGTGTGAAGGTGGTCCTAGCAGACGTGGCATGTGTGGCACATCTGAAGGTTCTTTTCATTAAAAGCTAAAGCGCGGCGGTGGGGCAACTAACAAATGGTCACAGGACTGAAAAGTTTTGCTGTTGTTTGGCGACAGCTGGCCCGCCAGCAGAAAACGGTGTGCAGGTCTCCTCTGGCACACATGGTGCAGGTGGCCGACCCCTGGTATACACAGTGAAACCTCTGCTGCTAATCAGTGCAGTCCCAGCCTATCGGGTAAAGCATATGATATCTTCATCAGCAGGAAGCTATCAGAAGGGATATAATAGCAGCTGATGTGAACCTGCAGTTGGTGGGTAGACCTCCATGCAGGGAGGACTGACCGCCTGTCTACACAGGAGAACAAGCTCTGATCTGGCGGCCAGACCGGGTTACGTAGCTGTCCATACTGAAAGGGCTAATTCAGTGGCTATCAGGAGGAGAACATAGTCTGAACAGGGCCTAATATCAGGATTGCTCCTTTCTGTTCAGCATTTGCAGTCACAAGACAGACGTGAAAAACTGACGACAGGAGAGTGGAGCATCTGGACGTTCATAGCATCATCAACTCTTTGTTACCTTGGTGACCTCGTCAGAGATGTTGTAATCCATATTTTGTAGAAGACTCAGGTACATGCGGAACTTGTTGAGCAGGGAAGGGAGGGTGGCGGACATCAGGGCCTCGGTGTACTGCTCCAGGCTGGGTGGACACAGCTGTGGCTTCAGGTGCACGTGGCAGTCTGACTGAAAGAGAAAGCACAGACTATGGATCATCAGGGGGAAATGGAATTCAGCAACCAGTTCTGGTCACCTCAGTAACGTGGACTTATACCTGCACCCATCGCTTCCTGCTACCTCATCCACAGCTCAGACTGTCTCTGGGGGTAAACCAATCAAAGCCCCCGTCCAGGCTGCACTTACTGTTGGTTCAGATTCTTCTGGCCATAAACTTCATCAGCTCTCCATACCCTCCCTCAATGCATTCACAAGCAGAGCAGCAGTCCAAGGCTCTAAGGAGGCCACCAACCTCAGACTCCAGTCGACAAAGCAGCCAAGGTGGAACCACTTGCAACGGAAGAGGTTCTGCTTTGGCGCAAAATCACCGGTGGAGAGGGTCTTATTAGATAAATTCTTCTTTTTTAATTAAAGGAAGCGCATAAATAGAAAACAACGCCTTCATCAGGTTGTGAAGGGGAAGTGTTTGCTATTTATGCGCTTCCTTTAATTAAAAAAGAAGAATTTATCTAATAAGACCCTCTCCACCGGTGATTTTGCGCCGCAGCAGAACCTCTTCCGTTGCAAGTATCCTTTGGGGGACTGGACATCCTATCCAAAAGTAAACTGTCTGCGGCTGCAGTCCCGGCATAAAGGTGTCATGTACACAAGTTTACAGTAGGGTTGTGCCTATATTCGCACAACCCCATCAGGCGAGCCTCCAGACTCCGCACCGAACATACTACCCTATTGTGCGCCCCTCTCGCTCTTTTCTCTATTCCCCTCATGTATTTGAGTGGAATCTAGATACGTCCATTATCCAAAAAAAAAGGTGGAACCACTGACCACAGCAGCAGAACAGTGGACATGTTCATAACTGCAAGAATTCAGTGTCTCAGAGGCAGTGGGAGCAGTGACCTCCGGCCGCAATAACTCGGGGACATTAATGAGAAAGAATTTACATTGTAGGAAATGTCATAATGGATGAAGATGGAATGATCCCCACAGACCGAGGTGCAGCAGAGCTTGATGTGCGCTGCTGGAGGGGAGCATTGTGTTAGCATTCAGTCTGTCAGACACTTTACAGACCTTCCTTCTGATATAAGAGACAGGAGCAGAAGACACCGCTCTAGGCTGGAGACCTGGGACAACAAGGACAGGACAGCCACTGAAAACAAGCAGCTCTGTGGGGCAGCAGGTCGAAAAGGAAGGAACACTCACTGGAAGCAGCGACCTGCCCTCTGAGGCAACCAGGACATTAATATTACAGGGGAATTCCATCTGATGGTAACTGAAGTCGTAGTCCACCTTCTGCCAGGTGATCAGGTTACCCAGGGCAGTCAAATTGCGGACTCCTAAAGAACAGATAGATGATTATAAGCACTAAGGAATATTAGTAACCCGGCCTCCCCTCGCCTGCCATGACTGGCCAGCCCCTCACCTGCCATTCCCTGTCAACCCTCCCCTCACCTGCCATGACCGGCCAGCCCCACACCTGCCATTCCCTGTCAACCCTCCCCTCACCTGCCATGACCGGCCAGCCCCTCACCTGCCATGACCGGCCAGCCCCTCACCTGCCATTCCCTGTCAACCCTCCCCTCACCTGCCATTCCCTGTCAACCCTCCCCTCACCTGCCATTCCCTGTCAACCCTCCCCTCACCTGCCATTCCCTGTCAACCCTCCCCTCACCTGCCATTCCCTGTCAACCCTCCCCTCACCTGCCATTCCCTGTCAACCCTCCCCTCACCTGCCATTCCCTGTCGGCCAGCCCCTCACCTGCCATTCCCTGTCAACCCTCCCCTCACCTGCCATTCCCTGTCAACCCTCCCCTCACCTGCCATTCCCTGTCGGCCAGCCCCTCACCTGCCATTCCCTGTCAACCCTCCCCTCACCTGCCATTCCCTGTCAACCCTCCCCTCACCTGCCATTCCCTGTCGGCCAGCCCCTCACCTGCCATTCCCTGTCGGCCAGCCCCTCACCTGCCATTCCCTGTCAACCCTCCCCTCACCTGCCATTCCCTGTCAACCCTCCCCTCACCTGCCATTCCCTGTCGGCCAGCCCCTCACCTGCCATTCCCTGTCGGCCAGCCCCTCACCTGCCATTCCCTGTCGGCCAGCCCCTCACCTGCCATTCCCTGTCGGCCAGCCCCTCACCTGCCATTCCCTGTCGGCCAGCCCCTCACCTGCCATTCCTTGTCAACCCTCCCCTCACCTGCCATGACCGGCCAGCCCCTCACCTGCCATGACCGGCCAGCCCCTCACCTGCCATGACCGGCCAGCCCCTCACCTGCCATGACCGGCCAGCCCCTCACCTGCCATGACCTGCCAGCCCCTCACCTGCCATGACCGGCCAGCCCCTCACCTGCCATGCCCGGCCAGCCCCTCACCTGCCATGCCCGGCCAGCCCCTCACCTGCCATGCCCGGCCAGCCCCTCACCTGCCATGCCCGGCCAGCCCCTCACCTGCCATGCCCGGCCAGCCCCTCATCCACTAACCTGCTGTGTCGAGCTGGCCCTGCTCCAGGACGGTCTCATCTACCACCAGCAGTGTGTGTGACGGCAGCTGCAGGAGGCCACTCACCAGACGGTTTGCTGAGTAATCTTTGCAGGGAATGAAGCGTATTGTGTTCATGTTTTCTATGGTCATTGGAAGATAATGAGACTGCAGAAGGAGAAAAAAACAAAACAAAAAAAAACACTATCAGGATACTTCACGAGGGCACAGCGTGGGATTTTTCTGGACTGATGTACAACCATTTATCGCACCACATATACTGACTTACCACAGCTACAATTTGCTGCAGGACACGATAAAAATGTTGGGTGAAGCCACCGTTTCGCGGACAACCGCTGAGGTTCAGGGAGAATTTCCCCAGGGGAAGAACGTCTCTCCGTGCATATCTGTCAACGATCAGAGACCAAAAACGTTACTGCACCACATGGCTACTGAGCGAGGAGACCGAGCCAAACGTCTTCTCGTCTACGCACGACTTAAAGAGAACCTGTCATGACCACGTACAGACCACCACACCAACCTCCATGACGGTGACAGGTTCACAATGGGACCCAGATTCAGCAGAATACAGAAAAAATGTGACTGAAGTGAGAGCCGGGGGTTAGGACAGAGGTCTCCAAGTGGGGGACCTCTGGGAAATATTGCTCGGTGCTGCGAATAAGCTTTGAAAAAATATTTTTAAAAACTAAGTTCGAATTATTTTTTTTTCCCAGTTCAACCACACAATTTTTTTTTCTCCATACATTTTATGAACCATTAAATGGTTCCATTCAAAACTCTAATTTGTCCCGCAAAAAACGGGCTCTCACAAAAAAAGTGTTCTTCTCATTCAAAGAGCTTTTCCTGCGTCACGATGAACCTTCCTGGACACGGAGAGACACCAGTGTGACCTCGTCATCGGCCTGGTGGCGGTTTTGGGGCCAAAGTCCTCATTTCTCTTAAATAACTGTCAAATTAAAGAGCTGCTAAAATAACACATTCAGGAGATATCACAAAACAGGATACAATCGGGTGCAATAAAACACACAGAAAACTGCAATGTATTGCCAGTTTAGGGTTAAAAAGGCCGCCCAATAAGCCCCGTGGACACCCATCCGTTTTCAGGGCCCTACACTGTGGACTACGACTCGCAGAAGGAATGGCCGAAGGATTTAGACCCTGAAAACAACATGTTCTAATTTGGTAAAACAGAATTTTCTAATCTTCTCATAGAAGCAAAAGGGTGCAAGTTGCACCAAATGTATAAAAGTAGCGGTGGTGACGGGGACATGTCTCTGCGCACCTCTGGGACACCCCACGTGCGGGTTGAAGATTTTAATAGTTTATATCTGCCATGTCAAACCCAGGCGTCCAGCTACTGGAGATGGAGACACTTTGGCTGTGACCATAATCTGAGGTACAAGTAGAAGGCTCCTGGGGAAAGCAGTGTCGGACTGGGGTACCAAGGGCCCACCAGAAAAATGTATTTTGGGGGCCCACCGTACGGATACATTCAAATATAATAAATAACCAAACATTTTTATATGAACATGAGCTGGTTGAGGTGCTGTACATTATATGTATGTAGTGCACTAAATCTAATGTGCCACTTGTGCAGGGGGTGGGAGACTAGGGGCCCACCTTGCTCAGGGGCCCACCGGGGGATTCCCCTGTGGGCCAGTCCGAGCCTGCCAGACTCACTAGCTGAGGATACACACACAGTCATACATCAACAGGGAGACCGCCAAAGAATCACTCTAATGAGACGGAGATTGTGGAGATGAGGTCCGAGACTGCCGCCATGGCCAGTACACAGAGGAATGACAGTCCGAGACTGCCGCCATGGCCAGTACACAGAGGAATGACAGTCCGAGACTGCCGCCATGGCCAGTACACAGAGGAATGACAGTCCGAGACTGCCGCCTTGGCCAGTACACAGAGGAATGACAGCTGGAGAAGAGCGCATGGTCCATCCAGTCTCACCTGAGCCCGACCGGCGGGGGAGCTGCTCCGACACCACAGCCATACCTACATGCTGCTTCCAGAGATCTGGCCACTTCCTTAACCCTTTCCTAGTGGTATCACTTTTTTTTTTTATATATATATCTTTATTAGAAAATGACATTATACATTTTTAATCATAATTCAAATACAAAATGTATGTACTTTATTTTCCCCGTAAACCACTCCCTTGCGATGCATCTCAGATCCCTCGATCACTCGGGAAAGAAGAAACAAGAGGAAAAAGGAAAAACTAAGAAGGAAAGAACAAAAAAATGTAAAACAGAATCAGAAAGATAAGGGATGGCGGTCCAGCAGCCCAAGCCTCCCATATCTCCGTCCATTTCTTTGCTTAGAGAATATTTTCATAATTCTTTACTTTTATAACCAAATGTATCCATGTGTTGGGCTCTGGAACATATCGTGAAGACCAGGCCCGAGCGGTCAGAAGTCTAGCCAGAAACTTGTATTTAGGGTCCATTCACACGCCCGTTATAACACTCCATTTCCGTTCTGATTTAAATCGGAACGTTTTTTCGGATCCATCAATTTCAATCGCCGCTGCACAAATGCGGACACCAATCATAGTGCTGTCCGAATCACGGAATCCGTTTTCCCATTTTCAAGTATGCGGATCCTGAAAAAAAATTAAGCTTGTCCTACTTTGTATGTTTTTTGGGTCCGTTGTACATTCAACATGCACAAAACCATCCGAATGTCATCCGATTTTGCAGATCCGTTGACAGGAAAATGGATGGAAAAAATAAAACTAAAAAACTGAATAAAGGAAACGCGGAATGGATTCGGAAGCACTTTAGTAAAAAAAACGGAAGGTTGTACTGAAAAACGGATCCGCAAAAAAAAAAAAAAGGAACATTTATCTGGAAAGGTAAAACTACTGACGTGTGAATGGACCCTTATGGGTAATTACCCAACATTCTACCATAAAAGGAATCTGCAATCTCAACTTATGGACGAGGAAACTATTAATGGCGCTCCAACAGCCTTCGTCTTGGACACGAGCAGATGTCTGCGCCGGGTAACTCCCACCGCGGACAATTACAACTCGCTCTTAACCCACATTTATTAGGCCATAAGGGCGTAACATGAAACCTGTGCAAAATATTAAATTGTATCAAGACATGATTAAAGTTGTGTGAAATCGAACTTAAAGGGTTTCTGTCGTAAGAAATACCGTTCTGTAGCCGACCGCCGTTAGCCATGTGAGCCGTACACAACAGTGCGCTTTACAACTCCCTGCCGCTAATGAGCCTCCAGCTGCTATTAGGGCGCTGCGTCAGCACCTAGAGGCTCGGTCTGCCCACCCTTTAGCACCTCCAGCTGATTGACTTTAAAGTACTCCTTAGTGTGCCGTAAATCCCGCGCCAGTGCTGTCCCTTTTAGTATTCGGCGCAGGCACAGTGAGTGAAGGACGCGCTCGTGCTGCCGGCTTCCTTCGGCACAGGGACACTGAGGAGAACTCGAAAGTCAATAAACTGGACCTGGAAGTGCCAAAGGGTGGGCCGACCGAGCCTCTAGGTGCTGACGCAGCGCCCTAATAGCAGCTGGAGGCTCATTAGCGGCAGGGAGTTGTAAAGCGCGCGGTTCTGTACTGCGGACATCACTAATGTCAGTCCGCTTCTGAGCAGAGTACTTCTGTAGCTGCTTCCTACACGCCCTGAATATTGTAGGCTTAGGTAAGTCCAAAGAGAGGCAGTACACTAGTGTCAGGGACCCCTCTGCAGAGGCCACAAAGTCGTAGACAATGCACTTTTCTCCCATTCACGATATAACTATAACTGCCCAGCTGTAAAATAGCCCTTGAAGTAGGGAAGATTCAAACCCCCATGCTCCATCGGGCTATAGAAATATGCCACTTCAAGCCTTACCCTCTTTCTTCCCCACAGCAAGTCATTAATCATTCTTTCCATAAGTTAGAAATACTTGTCCTCTATCCATACGGGGGAGTTCCTAAGAATATAGAGGAGTTGGGGTCGGGTCACCACCTTAACCAGGGATACTCTATTAGCTCGAGAGAAGGGGAGACAAAGCCAAACACCAATTCAACCGTGGGATCAGATCAAGCTGTAAGAAATCTTCTGGGATATAATCATACCTAAGTATTGGAAGGAGTAGGAGACTTACTCAAAAAGCCCTCGCTGGAGGGTACAAAACTACCAGTGTTTTTATCTAGGCCTGAAACCCTGCCAAAGGAATTAACTATTCGGATGACTCCTGGAAGAGTAGTGTCAGTATGCTCTATAAAGAATAAATCATCTGCACATAAAGGAATGCGACCCTCCAATTCTAGTGTCCTGCCTGATGGCCAAGGGCTCAATACAGATCTCAAATGGGGATAATGGGCAACCTGGGCGAGTCCCCCTATTCAAGGCTGTTGTGCTTTTCATTATAATGGGTATTCATTGCCTTTAAGAGCAATGTTGATTTATAGTCACTATTTTGTATGGATTTTCATGTAGGCCAAAGTAAGTCCATGGGAAGATTACTGCGCCGTTCAGAGAGCTAGTGTTATTGTATCAATATATTATACATTTAGACGGTTAGAAGATACATTACACCTACAGATTCTGAGGTTCCATTGTATTTCTTATCTGAACATGAATTCTACAGTGTGAGAATGGTCTAGATGTTCCTCAAAGTATATATTCATGTATCAAAGTTTGTCCCTCGGCCCTCAGACAAGGACTCCAGATGTCAGAGGTGTGAAGTATTGAAAATATCAGGCATGTATGAGTTAACCCTTAATGGTATGATGCTTATAGCTTATACAACAGTACCACCTAGATATGAGCAGTTAATACTACATCAGTAGCAAAAGTGCATTCTGGGTAGTATTATGATGTCATGCTCCTTATCAATGCACACACCCATCCAACAATGATTGGAAAGTTCCAAATTCGGAGGGCGTGTTCAGCTGATAAATTTTGGGTTAAGAAACCACATACCAGAGGAAAAAAGAAAAAGGAAAAAGAAAATGAAAACATTTGGATTATAGATTTCTGGAGAATCATTTGGATTATCGAAAAAAACCTCTTAAGAGCTGGCTGCCCCAAGACTCTGCACATCACTTGACCCTTGGGTAATGTATATTTTTGTTTTATGTAGTATTGATCTAAATTAATTAACTTGATACTTTGCCAGATACCCGCTCATTTGCGGACCTATAACGTTAGTTGCTACATCAATATTTTCGCAGATTTCAGTTACGATGCATATAACTGAATAAAGGGGATAATATTGGAGAAACTCTGTTGGGAATATTTATATTCCCTAGTTTGATATCAAGCCAATAATGTATAAAATTTGTTGCAATACTACCATTATCTGAGATTGGTCATCATTTTTGGGCAGAGCAAGGGCTCGTATCGGTCATCCTCTTGATTGAGTTTTCCGCATAATCCATTGATTGTATATCTCACAGATTTAAAGCTGTATTGCATCATATTCTTGTGTTGGCTGAGTAGTGTTTTGTTGGTATCATATAGTGGTGAATTCTGGGTATTGCATATCATTGTATATTATTGAAATTTATGTTGATTCATTTTTGTTTGTATTTTAACCTATTGTAAATAAACCATTTATATTTTTGCATAAACGCCTGTACCCTGTTTTACTGATTGCACAAAATAATCAGGTTCTTGATTGAACTCTTTTTGAGATGTTTATGTCCATCTCTCGGGTGAATATCGTTTGCATAATTTTTCTTTTAATCCGTAAAAAAAAAATTCTTTATATACCCGACAAGGTAAAACTAGGTGTCAAAACCCTAAAATTCAGTCTCGCCAAGGGAGAGACTGAATCCCATCTCCAAATCCCATCCTACCGAAAACCTTCCAGAAGAATCTCCACTCCACCCTGTCGAAGGCCCTAGAGGCATCCAAAGCCAGGATGGAGCTGGAGTCCCCCCCCGGGAGACTGAATATTGGCAAATAGGGGATGTAGGTGAATAGTAGTAACCTTACTTGGAATAAACCCATTCTGATCTGGATGTATAATTGAAGGGATAACCCTGGAAAGCCTGAAGCCAGAATCCTTGAGAGAAGCTTCACATCCGTATTAAATAATGATAGATATACAGTACAGACCAAAAGTTTGGACACAGCTTCTCATTCAAAGAGTTTTCTTTATTTTCATGACTGACAATTGTAGATTCACACTGAAGGCATCAAAACTATGAATTATCACATGTGGAATTATATACATAAAAAAAATATATGTCATATTCTAGGTTCTTCACAGTAGCCGCCTTTTACTTTGATTACTGCTTTGCACACTCTTGGCATTCTCTTGATGAGCTCCAAGAGGTAGTCACCTGAAATGGTCTTCACTTCACAGGTGTGCCCTGTCAGGTGTAATAAGTGGGATTTCTGGCCTTATAAATGGGGTTGGGACCATCAGTTGCGTTGTGGAGAAGTCAGGTGGATACACAGCTGATAGTCCTACTGAATAGACTGTTAGAATTTGTATTATGGCAAGAAAAAATCATTACTTTAAGAACTGAAGGTCAGTCAGTGCGAAAAATTGGGAAAACTTTGAAAGTGTCCCCAAGTGCAGTCACAAAAACCATCAAGCGCTACAAAGAAACTGGCTCACATGCGGACCGTCCCAGGAAAGGAAGACCAAGAGTCACCTCTGCTGCGGAGGATAAGTTCATCCGAGTCACCAGCCTCAGAAATCGCAGGTTAACAGCAGCTCAGATTAGAGACCAGGTCAATGCCACCCAGAGTTCTAGCAGCAGACACATCTCTAGAACAACTGGTAAGAGGAGACTGTGTGAATCAGGCCTTCATGGTAGAAGATCTGCTAGGAAACCACTGCTAAGGACAGGCAACAAGCAGAAGAGACTTGTTTGGGCTAAAGAACACAAGGAATGGACATTAGACCAGTGGAAATCTGTGCTTTGGTCTGATGAGTCCAAATTTGAGATCTTTGGTTCCAACCACCGTGTCTTTGTGCGACGCAGAAAAGGTGAACGGATGGACTCTACATGCCTGGTTCCCACCGTGAAGCATGGAGGAGGAGGTGTGATGGTGTGGGGGGGCTTTGCTGGTGACACTGTTGGGGATTTATTGAAAGCATACTGAACCAGCATGGCCACCACAGCATCTTGCAGCGGCATGCTATTCCATCCGGTTTGCGTTTAGTTGGACCATCATTTATTTTTCAACAGGACAATGACCCCAAACACCTCCAGGCTGTGTAAGGGCTATTTGACCATGAAGGAGAGTGATGGGGTGCTGTGCCAGATGACCTGGCCTCCACAGTCACCGGACCTGAACCCAATCGAGATGGTTTGGGGTGAGCTGGACCGCAGAGCGAAGGCAAAAGGGCCAACAAGTGCTAAGCATCTCTGGGAACTCCTTCAAGACTGTTGGAAGACCATTTCAGGTGACTACCTCTTGAAGCTCATCAAGAGAATGCCAAGAGTGTGCAAAGCAGTAATCAAAGCAAAAGGTGGCTACTGTGAAGAACCTAGAATATGACATATTTTTGTTATGTATATAATTCCACATGTGATAATTCATAGTTTTGATGCCTTCAGTGTGAATCTACAATTGTCATAGTCATGAAAATAAAGAAAACTCTTTGAATGAGAAGCTGTGTCCAAACTTTTGGTCTGTACTGTATATATATACACACACACACACACACTCTGTAGTATATATATATATATATATACATACAGTATACGGTCCTTTTCCGTGTTAATTACTTCACATAGTTTAGTGTCATTTGCCAAAAAAATGTATTTAACTGTTCAGCCCCTCTACAAGATCATTAATATATTGGAGAATAGGGCCCAGTACTGACCCCTGTGGTACCCCACCAGTAACAGTGACCCCCTCCAGTACTGACCCCTGTGGTACCCCACTAGTAACAGTGACCCCCTCCAGTACTGACCCCTGTGGTACCCAACTAGTAACAGTGACCCCCTCCAGTACTGACCCCTGAGCTACCCCACTAGTAACAGTGACCCCTCCAGTACTGACCCCTGAGGTACCCCACTAGTGACAGTGACCCCTCCAGTACTGACCCCTGAGGTACCCCACTAGTGACAGTGACCCCTCCAGTACTGACCCCTGAGGTACCCCACTAGTGACCCCTCCAGTACTGACCCCTGAGGTACCCCACTAGTAACACTGACCCCCTCCAGTACTGACCCCTGAGGTACCCCACTAGTGACAGTGACCCCTCCAGTACTGACCCCTGAGGTACCCCACTAGTGACAGTGACCCCTCCAATACTGACCCCTGAGGTACCCCACTAGTGACAGTGACCCCTCCAGTACTGACCCCTGAGGTACCCCACTAGTGACAGTGACCCAATCTGAGTGTGTACCGTTAATACCCACCCTCTGTTTTCTATCCCTCAGCCAGTTACTTACCCACTTACAGACGTTTTCTCCCAGTCCGAGCATTCTCATTTTATACACTAACCTTTTATGTGGTTCAGTGTCAGATGCTTTGGAGAAGTCCAGATACACGACATCCATTGATTCTCCGCTGTCAAGTCTAGAACTTACCTCCTCATAGAAACTGATTACATTAGTCTGACATGACCGATCCCTCATGAAGCCATGCTGATATGGCGGTATCTGCTTATTTCCGTTAAGATGCTCTAACATAGCATCTCTAAGAAAACCTTCACACAGTTTACCCACGACAGATGTTACACTTATCGGCCTATAGTTTCCAGGCTCTGTTTTTGGACCCTTTTTCAATATTGGCACCACATTTGCCATGCGCCAATCCTGTGGGACACTCCCTGTCAGTATAGAGTCTTTAAGTATCAGAAAAAGGGTCTGGCTATGGGGGTGTATGCCATCTGGTCCTGGCAATTTGCCTATTTTTACCTTTTTAAGACGCTGCTGTACTTCTTTCTGGGTCAGACAGGACACTTTTAGATTTTGCATTTCATCTGACAGTTTATTTTCCTCAATAAACACAGTACAGAAAAAATGATTATTACTCTTACCGGTAATTTGATTTTCCCGAATCCATGACAGCACCAGGAGAGAGGGTCCTCCGCTCAGGACAGGAAACCCACAGATATTTAAGAAAGAGGGGTCTCTTCCTCTCTTACTGGCTTTCAGAGACAAACAAGAGCACCCTCGAAATCCATGCTTCTGATCCATCTGAATCCACACACGTTTCATTCAAACTTTTTTTTTTGTCTGCTCACCCTGTGCACCATAACCAAGACCCATCACCAACACCATGAAAAAAGGGAGGGAAAAATAAAAGTTCTGTCATGGACTCAGGAAAATCAAATTACTGGTAAGAGTAAATCATTTTTCCCCCTCGTCCTATGACAACACCAGGAGAGATCCCAGAGATAGAAATTTAGGGTGGGATAACAGCTCTTAGAACCTTGCGACCAGAAAAAGGGTCAGAAACAGAGGAAAGGTCCAGCCTATAGTGCTTATAAAAAGTAAGGGCAGAAGACCAGGTAGCCGCCTTGCAAATATCATGGAACGATGCGTTCGCTCTTTCTGCCCAGAAGGTGGATACTGCTCTTGTAGAATGCGCTGTCCAACCCGTAGGTATTCTGCAAGGAAACATAAGTTAGACAGATAGCCTGCTTAATCCACCTAGCTAGGGAACTTTAAAAACACACCTGACATCCAAATAACTGAACTCCAACTCCTCATAACATCTGGGATTGTGGCAAAAAGATGGAAGAACTACCTCCTGAGTCTTATGAAAACTGGACACCACCTTGGGAAGAAAAGCTGGGTCTGGCCCAAGGACAAGTCTATCTTCCTGAACAGGAAGGAAAAGGCCTGAATTTCCCCCACCCTTCTGGCCGAAGTAATGGCTACCAAGAAAACACACCTCAGTCAACATCCTGATAGAGGACTCAGCAATCGGCTCTTTTACCAAGCTATACAAAACTAGATTCAAATCCAAGGGGGGGGGGGGGGCTCTAGAAAGTCTAGCAGGAATATCCCTAGCAATAGCTTTACAAAACCTCATGATAAGAGGATGGGCAGCTAACCTAGTGTCAAACACACGACCTTTAGGGGGATACTAAGGGATAGACCTTTTTCCAACCCTTCTTGAAGAGAATGCAAATCCTGGGAATAGAGAGACTGCAATGTGGAACAGGATTAATTTCAAGGAAGGTAAAAAAGCTGCCCAGGTTCTAGCATAGATCCTGGTGGTTACCAATTTCCTACTTTTTAATAAAGTAGAAATAACAGGGAGAGACAACCCTCTATGCACTAGTAGCAACCTTTCAAAAACCATGCCGTCAAGTGGAGGCCTTTTACCAGAGGATGGATGACTGAGCCCTGGCTCAACAGTTCTGGAATCTCTGGTAGCACACAAGGCTCCCTGACCGAAAGAAGTCTCAGCCACGTGAACCAAGCATGATGGGGCCAAAACTGTGCCATAATGATCACTGAAGCTCTGTCTTCCCTTATCTTCTTGAGAACTCTGGAGATTAACTGAAGAGGAGGGAAGGCATAGAGCAGACCCCTGTCCCGCGGTTGTAAAAAACCATCAATCCCCCCGAAAAAGGAAAAAAAAACAAACAAAAACTTTTCACTTTTCCGTTCCACTTTGTGGAAAAAAGATCCACCAAGGGCTCCCCCAAAAGCTACACTAGCTGGGAGAAAACCCCCGAATTTAGAGACCACTGTCTCTGGTCAAATTTGTGGCTACTCAAAAAATCTGCCTCTCGGTTGTCTATCCCTTTGATATGAAGGGCTGACAAGGAAAAAATATGAGCTGCAATTCTATGAATCTGGTCCCCCCAATGATTCAGGTAAGCTACTAAGGAACCATTGTCTGTTAGATTACTATTCTGGAGCAAGGGTAAAATCTCCTGAAATGCTCTCAACACCATCAGTTTCTTTACGTTTGAATAAGCGGCACATATTGATCCTACCCAAGGACCTTGAAGAACCCTGTTCTGAACATGCCCCTCAACTGACTGGACTGGCATCTGTAGTCACTACTATTGGCTCTGCAGTTCTCCAAGGAACCCCCCGGACAAGGTTGTCTGGATGCAACCACCACCTTAGGGAACTGCATGTTTGCCTGGAGATAAAAATCCTTATGTTCAAATCCTTCATATCCCCTGACCAAGACTGGAGAATTTCCCATTGCAGACTCTGGAATGAGCCTGAGCCCACAGAACTGCAGGTGGTTAAAATTCCCAGAACTGACATACTCTTCCCGATTGATAGATATGGTTTCCCAACTAGATGATCTACCGCTGACCTTACTTTCTGGACCTTCTCTGGAGGTAGAAAGGATTTCTTGGAGGCAGAGTTCAGTAATATGCGCAGGAATTGTTGAACCTTCTGAGGAACCATCCTGGACTTCTCCATATTGATCAACCAGCCTAGAGAGTTCAGAATGGTAATTGCCTGCTCCATCTGGACGAGACAGGTCTGTTCAGACGGGGCAACAATGAAGAAATAGTCCAGGTAAAGCACAATCAAGATGTATTTTTACCTTATATGGGCAGCCATCTCCGCTACCAGCTTCGTGAAGATGCGAGGGGGCATGAAAATCCCGAATGGTAGAATCTGGTAGCCTCCCGAGCCCCCCGACCTACCTCTGTTACTACTAACCCTAACTTTTCTGGGGGATGATTTTTGAATTCTAGTTTGAATCCTTCCCGTAAAGACTCCAAAATCCAAGCACTGTTGGTAATTTTGCGCCAGGCTGGGAGAAAGTCCATTAGCCTTCCGCCCACCGTGGCATCATTGGGGGTTGTCTTTTTTTTAGACAGGCCGGAATTTTGATTCCTAAACAAGAAACCTCTCAGGCTATGAGCTGCGATTGGCCAGCGCTACAGCCTGGGAGGAGACGCCCAGGAGAACAAGAGTAGGCTCCTCCCGGTTGAGCCGAAACTCTGAAGATACCGGAGCCTATACCGGGGGAACGGAGCGGCGCCCAGGGATAATAGTAAGTGCAGGGAGATCCCTGGGCGCCGCTCTCCATGTCTGCATACTTAGTTTAGATTTTTTATCGTAATGAAAGGTCCTCTTTAACCCAGCAGTACATGTTGCCGTGATATTGGGCTTAAGGGAGGCCCCGGACGACTGCCAGGTCCCTCTCAGGAAGCAGTCCGTTTTTCTGTGCATAGTGTCCTTAAGCTGTTCTATATCATTAAATGGTAGACACGGCCTGCGTGACACTTTACCAATTGGCACATCAATCTTGGGAGCATGGTCCCATAGTATTGAATCCGCGTTGTCAAAGGGGTATTTGCGTTTAACCGATGAGGGAATAAAGTTGCGCTTATCCGCGTTCTTCCACTCCTTATCATGGCTGCCACATTTTTGTTTCTGAAAAAAAAATCTCTTTTCTACCTTCCAATCCCTCGAACATCCTGAACTGATCTCACTTCCTTGGGATCCTCAATATTCATAGTTGCCCTCATGGCCTTTAGAAGCTGATCCACGTCTTGGATGGGGGAAGAATGGTTTTCCACCCTATGCTCTCAGACGACGAGTCAGACAGGACCTCACCACTCTCTGCCACCAAGACATTTTCCTCTGAACTTGAGACGTCAGAATAATCAATCATGCGCAGAAGGGAACTTATACCTACTTCTATAGCCTTCTTTTTTAAACTTCAGGGCACTACCCACAATTTAACATAGGAGGGGGGCAATCTGGTCTTACATAGCCCACACTCCTTATGCTTTGCCTTAGCGGCCACCTTCCTGGGCTTATCCTGAAAGACAATATGCCACCATAAACACATGTTAAGGAGGAAACCACATACCGTACATACCTTCCAAACCATACCGCAAGTGCAGGGGTAGACGGGTCCTTGGCCGTCTCTCCAGCATCTTCCATGCTACCAGAGAACAAGAAAAACATCTTGGATCCGGAGTTGCTCAGCAAGGATCCACAAGGCCGCTCTAGCAATTTCCTGCGCTCCAGCCTACCTAAGGGACGAAGTATCATGAGATCTCGCTCCCCGCGGCAAGCCCACGGTCTCGTGATACCAGGGACGGGAGGTGCAATCCAGGTACTCCTGCGCTCCCGTCCTGCATGCAGATCTGGCAGTACTCACCCAGGAGGCCCAGAGGTACATCCGCTATAATCTTCGGGGAGCGCATAGCGGGGAACTTACCCGGCACGCTCCCCAGCCCAGACGATGTATTCTAAGACTGAGAGAAACTATTCTCCACTGGAATACCTGTAGGAATCTTCTCCCAGGACAGGAAACCACTGAGAGATGGAGAGGCCCATCCTTCAATATCGGTGGGTTCCTGCCCTGGACAGAGGACCCTCTCTCCTGGTGCAGTCATAGGACGAGGGGAAAATATTTAATAGCTTTGATTTCTCCTCATCGGTTTCTGCAACTCTCCCCTCATCACTCTGTAAAGGGCCTGTGAAGAACATCTCCGGGTCAGCTGTACTCCCTTTGGCAGTGAACCTCTCGGTCTCTAGTTTGGCTTCTTTTATTTGTCTTTTACGCTCTCTTGAATGATAATTGGAAGGTTATTACTTTGTGGTCACTATTTGTCCCCCGACCTGCACGTCTGTTGTTCTGTCAGGCCTACTGGTTAGTACTGGGTCCAGTATGGCGTCCCTCTAGTCGGGTCCTGAACCAGTTGGGAAAGGTCATTGTCTTTGGTTATTGCCAAGAACCTGTTTCCTTTATGAGATGTACAGGTCCCAGTTTCCCAGTCTATATCTGCGGAGTTCCCCCATAATAACCACCTCATTATGATTTGCCGCCTCTTCTATCTCGTTTAGTAGTAGATTTTCAGTGGACTCCGGTATATTAGGTGGTTTACAGTAAACTCCTATTAGTAATTTATTGTTGTTTTTGCCTCCATGTATCTCTCCCCACAGAGACTCCACATGTCCATGTCCCTCACTTATATCTTCCCGGACTGTGGGCTTTACATAAAGGAGAACCCCCCCCCCCCCCCCTCCGGTTTTGACGATCCTTTCTAAACAGACTGGAACCCTGTACATTAACTGCCCAGTCATAGCTATCATCCAGCCGTGTCTCAGTTATTCCCACTGTCATAGCTATGATCCAGCCGTGTCTCAGTTATTCCCACTGTCATAGCTATCATCCAGCCGTGTCTCAGTTATTCCCACTGTCATAGCTATCATCCAGCCGTGTCTCAGTTATTCCCACTGTCATAGCTATCATCCAGCCGTGTCTCAGTTATTCCCACTGTCATAGCTATCATCCAGCCGTGCCTCAGTTATTCCCACTGTCATAGCTATCATCCAGCCGTGCCTCAGTTATTCCCACTGTCATAGCTATCATCCAGCCGTGTCTCAGTTATTCCCACTGTCATAGCTATCATCCAGCCGTGTCTCAGTTATTCCCACTGTCATAGCTATCATCCAGCCGTGTCTCAGTTATTCCCCACTGTCATAGCTATCATCCAGCCGTGTCTCAGTTATTCCCACTGTCATAGCTATCATCCAGCCGTGTCTCAGTTATTCCCACTGTCATAGCTATCATCCAGCCGTGTCTCAGTTATTCCCACTGTCATAGCTGTCATCCAGCCGTGTCTCAGTTATTCCCACTGTCATAGCTATCATCCAGCCGTGTCTCAGTTATTCCCACTGTCATAGCTATCATCCAGCCGTGTCTCAGTTATTCCCACTGTCATAGCTATCATCCAGCCGTGTCTCAGTTATTCCCACTGTCATAGCTATCATCCAGCCGTGTCTCAGTTATTCCCACTGTCATAGCTATCATCCAGCCGTGTCTCAGTTATTCCCACTGTCATAGCTATCATCCAGCCGTGTCTCAGTTATTCCCACTGTCATAGCCATCATCCAGCCGTGTCTCAGTTATTCCCACTGTCATAGCTATCATCCAGCCGTGTCTCAGTTATTCCCACTGTCATAGCTATCATCCAGCCGTGTCTCAGTTATTCCACTGTCATAGCCATCATCCAGCCGTGTCTCAGTTATTACCACTGTCATAGCTATCATCCAGCCGTGTCTCAGTTATTCCCACTGTCATAGCTATCCTCCAGCCGTGTCTCAGTTATTCCCACTGTCATAGCTATCATCCAGCCGTGTCTCAGTTATTCCCACTGTCATAGCTATCATCCAGCCGTGTCTCAGTTATTCCCACTGTCATAGCTATCATCCAGCCGTGTCTCAGTTATTCCCACTGTCATAGCTATCATCCAGCCGTGTCTCAGTTATTCCCACTGTCATAGCCATCATCCAGCCGTGTCTCAGTTATTCCCACTGTCATAGCTATCATCCAGCCGTGTCTGTTATTCCCACTGTCATAGCTATCATCCAGCCGTGTCTCAGTTATTCCCACTGTCATTCTTCTCCTCAGAGATTACTACTTCCAGTAGGTCTATAAGATCTTGCAGAGTCTGGGGGATCGTCACGTCTGGGTTCCTAATAGTTGATCTTCTCTAATATTAACCCCTTCACTGATGACGTTCTGCAAACTAAGTTCTGAGGGCATTTGGGCATTGAGTGGTTGACACTGAACCGGGTCTAACAAAATATTGAAATGTAATGTCCATTCAGAACTGTCCTCCCACCTCTCCTCCTGCTCCCTCTTTGACCGCCTACAATCTGGCTTCCGAACCCACCACTCGACCGAGACTGCCCTTACCAAAGTCACCAATGACCTACTCACAGCCAAAACCAAGAAACAATACTCTGTCCTCCTTCTCCTTGACCTGTCCTCTGCCTTCGACACTGTTGACCACTCCCTTCTGTTGCAAACTCTCTCATCTCTTGGCATCACTGACCTGGCTCTCTCCTGGATCACATCATACCTCACAGACCGGACGTTTAGCGTCTCCCACTCCCGCACCACCTCCTCGTCTCATTCCCTCTCTGTTGGTGTCCCGCAAGGCTCTGTCCTAGGACCCCTGCTCTTCTCTATCTACACTTTTGGCCTGGGACAGCTCATAGAGTCCTATGGCTTTCAGTATCACTCCTACGCTGATGACACACAAATCTACCTCTCTGGTCCAGACATCACCACCTTACTATCTAGAATCCCACAATGTCTATCTTCTATATCATCCTTCTTCGCCTCTCGCTTTCTTAAACTTAACATGGATAAGACAGAATTCATAATCTTTCCCCCATCTTGTTCAACCCCCCCTACAGACCTATCTATCACGATCAATGGCTGCACATTATCCCCAGTCAACAAAGCCCGCTGCCTTGGAGTGATCTTGGATTCTGCCCTTTCCTTCCGACCGCACATCCAAGCCCTTTCCACCACCTGCCGCCTCCAACTCAAAAACATCTCCCGCATCCGCGCTTTCCTTAACTTTGAATCTGCGAAAATACTTGTACATGCCCTCATTATCTCCCGCCTAGACTACTGCAACATTCTCCTCTGTGGCCTTCCATCTAGCACTCTCGCACCCCTCCAATCTATCCTCAACTCTGCTGCCCGACTAATCCACCTCTCACCCTATTATTCCTCTGCCTCTCCCCTCTGCCAATCCCTTCACTGGCTCCCCATTGCCCAACGAATTCACTTCAAAGTACTTACAAATACATACAAGGCCGTCCATAACCTGTCCCCTCCCTACATCTCTGAGCTACTTTCCCGATACACCCCCACACGCACTCTCCGATCCTCACAAGACCTCCTTCTCTCCTCTCCTCTTATTGCCTCTTCCCACAATCGACTCCAGGATTTCTCCCGTGCATCCCCCATACTCTGGAACTCGCTACCCCAACATATCAGACTCTCACCTACAGTGGAATCCTTCAAAAGAAACCTGAAAATCCACCTCTTCAGACAAGCCTACAACCAGTGACCCTGCTGCCTCTATACCGCCACGACCTGCTTCACCCGCACCTACTGTGTCCTTCTCCCATACCATGTAGATTGTAAGCCCACACGGGCAGGGCCCTCTCTCCTTCTGTACCAGTTTGTAACTCATTTTGTTTATGATTAGTGCAATTGTCTGTATTATGTATGTGCACCGCTTATCATATGTACAGCGCTATGGAATGAATGGCGCTTAAATAATAAATAATAATAATAATAATGGGAAGAGAGGACAGCCATGTCCGGTACCTCTAACATCCGAGTATGGGCTATTGCGTCCACTCACCCTAAGGCCTCTTTCATACGACCGTTATTATTTCCCCCCGTTTATGGGCCGTTTATTGCATTCCGTATCCGGTCTACATTCATTTAAATGGTTCTGGAAAAAATAAATGTATTTACTGTATATGCCGTACGGAAAACCTAAACGGAAAAACAATGGAAACAAAAAACAGATCCGGGAAATACGGCCCGAAAAACATTGAAAAAGCCATATGGTCGTGTGAAAGAGGCCTAAGGGCGGTAGGAACATCTGACTGACGTTAGCGGATGAAATGACGGAAGGTAGAACCCCACCACCTGTAGGTCGGGGCAGCCTTCAAGAAGCGCCAAGACTCCTCATCGAATGCTTTTTGACCGTTGAGGCTTCGCCGCAGTGGGGAGCGGTCACAATGGGTTGACTGTTAGTGGCGAATGAGTGCGCATATTGGGTTAACATAGGGGTGAACTTGGGAAAATCTCATAGACTACTGAAATCATTGGGGCCAGAAGCCTGGTTACTAGGGGAGGAGGCCATGGTCACATCTTCTTCCAGGATATCACCATCTGGGGTTAGTGGGGAAAGAGTTCGCGTCATCCCAGTTTGTTGAGGCTGCCCTATAACCCAACAGATGGTGGACCGCGAGTGAAAGTATAAGGACAGATACTACCTTACATCTTCTGAAGCCTCTCCTGATTATGGCTCCACTAACTAGCGATGAGCGAATCGACTTCGGATGTATTGGCTCAGATGAGCCGCAGTTATTGCTTCGTGAAGTCTCGCGAGACTTCGAACAATAACTTCATAAATTAATTTGTCCATGTGCTATTGATTTATGCAAAGTTGTGTGAAATGTTAGTGATCTTTTACGATTTTTCATTCAGGAAGGTGTCACACAGTAACCCTAACCCGCACCTAACCCTAACCCGCACCTAACCCTAACCCGCACCTAACCCTAACCCGCACCTAACCCTAACCTAACCCGCACCTAACCCTAACCCGCACCTAACCCTAACCCACACCTAACCCTAACCCGCACCTAACCCTAACCCGCACCTAACCCTAACCCACACCTAACCCTAACCCACACCTAACCCTAACCCACACCTAACCCTAACCCACACCTAACCCTAACCCGCACCTAACCCTAACCCGCACCTAACCCTAACCCGCACCTAACCCTAACCCGCACCTAACCCTAACCCGCACCTAAGGCTACTTTCACACCTGCGTTCAAACGGAGCTCACGAGCGGCCCTGAACGCAGCCGTCTGGCCCTAATGCATTCTCAGTGGAGGCGGATCCGCTCAGAATGCATCCGTCTGCCAGCGCTCAGCCTCCGCTCCACTCAGTGAGCGGACACCTGAACGCTGCAAGCAGCGTTCGGGTGTCCGCCTGGCCGTGCGGAGGCGAGCGGATCCGTTCCGACTTATAATGTAGGTCAATGGGGATGGATCCGCTTGAAGATGACACCATATGGCTCAATCTTCAAGCAGATCCGTCCCCCATTGACTTTCAATGTAAAGTCTGAACGGATCCGCTCAGGCTACTTTCACACTTAGAAAATTTTTCTAAGTTATAATGCAGACGGATGCGTTCTGAACGGAGCCACCGTCTGCATTAATATGAGCGGATCCGTCTGAACGGAGCCACCGTCTGCATTAATATGAGCGGATCCGCTCGAACGCTAGTGTGAAAGTAGCCTAACCCTAACCTGCACCTAACCCTAACCTGCACCTAACCCTAACCTGCACCTAACCCGCCCCTAACCCTAACCCACACCTAACCCTAACCCGCCCCTAACCCTAACCCGCCCCTAACCCTAACCCACACCTAACCCTAACCCGCACCTAACCTGCACCTAACCCTAACCCGCACCTAACCCTTTTTCTTCCTATCCTTAATACTTTTAATGAAGAAAAATAAAATAATTTTTAAAGGAGTAAAAGGCACATGTTAAGAAGGCGCCTAATGGTCTATGACCAACAGTAATAAATAGAATTTTAGGGTTTCACAGTTTTTGTGGCAATTTCTGATGCACTTTTTGAACCAAAGCGAGAAGTGGCTTGGAAGAGAATAAGTAACAAAGACACGTACGTCTCCTTCCTGCTCATAGAACTGCCCGAAAAGGTACAAGTGCTAATGACATGGTTGCGTCGAGGAGTTGGCCACCTTAGGAAAGGTTTAGAAATACCGAGTAACACGATTACAATAAACGCAGTGATGTCCGAGTCCATGATCCCAGGATATTCCGATTGCACACTGTTCCCGTCCATAACAACGGCAAACCCATCACCTCAGCACTGGAAGAAGGGGTGCAGCGGTCAGAAGACCCAGCATGTGACTTCAGACCCTACTATCTCAGGGGTCAGACACCGGTGCCGCACACCGGCCTAAAGCTGCATTGATGGAACAACTCGCTGACATTTCTACTCTTGGGAGGGAGACTTTGGGTCCAAAAGGTGCAGATTTTAGGGCCTTAGACAATTCAGTGCTGCCACTCGTTGGTTACTTCGTGATGTTCTGCACACAATACCTTAATGGACGGTTCACACAGAAGGCATTAGTACTCACACAGTGGAGCTGAGGTGGAGGATGAGGTACTCGGCTGCAAGGCTGTCCCCCAACAGTGCATGCGTAAGAAACCCCAACAGTTCTGCTCTCACCGATGACAGCTCAGACATGAGGCTGGACACACCTGAGAATGGAGAAGGACACGAGACGTGAGGGGTTACAGGAGGTGCTGGCTGGAAGGTAGGCATCCATTACTTACCCTGCTTGCTTTGCTCCGTCTCACACCCCGAGTTTGGGATCAGTGGGTTTGTGTGCAGCAGTTTCTGGATGACTATGGCATGAATTCTGGACACAAGTGATGTGGGGGGGCTGTGTGCACGCTGCTCCTCTAAGGTGTCCATACACTCTGCGGGGTCCAGGAGAGATGTCACAGAGTCCCTACAAGAAGAATGCATATCCTGAGACGGAGCCATGACAGAAGACGTATTGTGGAGACCCAGGCTGCACCTTTCACAAGCCGCTTCACATAACATGAATCTGGAACGTGACGTTCACGTGTTGTCGCAGTGATCTGCACTTTATTATTATATATTAAGATTGGATTGGTTATGCACAATGTTCAGGGCCTGGTGTCATATGGGAGGGGACACTTACCGGTCTTCATTCAGTACACTCAGCGCCGGCTCCACAGACAGAATGCCATACACCTCCAATACGTCATTCACTTTAAAACTTTCCCAGTTCTCATACACCTGCCACAGAAAATTCTGTTATAACCCTCTGGTTCAGCACTTTTGGGAGTGGTGGTCATTGCACCACAGACTCTGCCTAGATGGCAGACCAAGCAAGCTGTAATGGCCGAGGTTCACCTTCTCCCATAGACATTCCCCTCGAATGAATCATCTCAGGTAAACCATGTAAAAAAAAAAATCAGCCCAAGACCTGTAAAGGACTGTCTGGTGCCCAAGGACAACCTAAGATCTTCAATGACCCTACATGTATGGGCGCCTCCCGGGAGATGTAAGAAACAAAAGGTTCAGCATGGGAGCCTTCACCTCATTATCAGCTCCCAAGATAGAGAAGCTCCTCTGCCAAGAGAGTCCAGAGAGAGGGAAGACACAGAAGAGTCCAGAGAAAGAAGACACAGAGGAATCCAGGGAGAGGGCGAGAAGACACAGATGAGTGAGGGGGTAATGGAACATATAAGGTTAAGATCTTACCTGATGATTTATCACAATTTTAAGGGTTTCTGAAAGTTATACCTTGCCCTCTACTGAACCCATCAGGACCACCACAGAACCTGGGATTCTGGTACCAGTGCCTTTTTGAATCTATGGGACTCTTGGGCCTACATTTACCATTACATAGTCTGAATCCACGACGTTAACGGAGCCACCACACCCGCTGGAAGGGTAAACCTATTGTGGACTTCAGCATGTGTCCAAGAGGTGGGCTCCCCCACTACTACCTCTGTCTGGCCTCTCGAGCACATTTCATTATATCTCAGTGAAGTTGCTGTTTCTCACTAGACCAGAGGGCAATATTCAGCACTGACCATCTACACATACTGGATCTTGTTCCAGATACTCCTGCATCCCACCCTGTCATGAACAGCAGGTGTGTACCCACTGTGCCACGTTTTCAACCTCCTCTAAGGACGTTAAGTGAACCCCTCGATTTTCAAAGTACCCCTTGCTGGGGATAGACTTTCCCGAGGGGAACACCAGGTCACTACCTCTTGAGGAGGATAGGCACACGAGGCAGCTAGTCCAGGTGGACCAGGAGGTACTAGAGGTACAGGCGTTGTCATCAGGCTGAGTTGTAACCAGGAGCAGAAGTACAGGACCGAAGGATGAGGCAGAACGGAAGTCAGACAGGCAATAGGTCAGGGCAGGTGGCACAGGTACAGGTCAGGCAATCCAGATTGGCCACAGGAGAGTCCAGGCTAGCAGGCAGGGATCAGATGGGTAGCAGAGTCCAGGAATACAAGTACGAGTCAGAAACACAAGCGGATATCAGAAACTTTAGCAGGACACAAGGACCTTGACACTGAGGCATCTGGGAAGGGGGCTGAGCCACTTGTATATGTACAGGGTGTCTAGGATTGGTCAGTGAGGTCACATGACCTAACCCATAAATGACAGGGAGTGACAGGCACCGGCCCTTAAGGAAGTGCTGCAGGAAACAAGCATCAAGCATGCTGTGGCCAGGGCTGAGAGGAAAGTGTGGAGCAGATCCCAGAACAACAGCACCTACAGAGACAGAGCCCAGGACTACAGTGGTGAATGGCAGCAGATCCACGCTGAACACAGCGCCCAGGACCGCAGCAGTAAGCAGGGGAACAGCGGCCGCTGTTACACCCCCCCCCCATCATCTGTGTACAAGTTATACCACCCTAGTGTCACATTAATACCTTCCCGCTTTTGGACGGTGCCGAGATGTAGTGGCTTCCATATTGGAGAAGCAGCGCATGCTGTTCTTTAACCCCTTAGGGACACAGCCTTTTTACACCTTAGGACCAGGCCATTTTTTGCAAATCTGACAAGTGTCACTTTAAGTGATGATAACTTTAAAACGCTTTGACTTATCCAGGCCATTCTGAGATTGTTTTTTCGTCACATATTGTACTTCATGACACTGGTAAAAAAAAAGTTAAAAAAATTTTTTTTTTGCATAAAAAAATTGTCAAATTTACCAAAAATTGGGAAAAATTAGCCAATTTCAAAGTTTCAGTTTCTCTACTTCTGTAATACCCCTAAAAATTGTGATGACTTTACATTCCCCATATGTCTACTTCATGTTTGAATTATTTTGGGAATGATATTTAATTTTTTGGGGATGTTACAAGGCTTAGAAGTTTAGAAGCAAATCTTGAAATTTGTCAGAAATTTACAAAAACCCAATTTTTAGGGACCACTACAGCTCTGAAGTCACTTTGCGAGGCTTACATAATAGAAACCACCCAAAAATGACCCCATTCTATAAACTACACCCCTCAAGGTATTCAAAACTGATTTTACAAACTTTGTTAACCCTTTAGGTGTTGCACAAGAGTTATTGGCAAATGGGGATGAAATTTGAGAATTTCATTTTATTGCCTAATTTTCCATTTTAACCCATTTTTTCCACTAACAAAGCAAGGGTTAACAGCCAAACAAGACGGTATCTTTATTGCCCTGACTCTGCCGTTTACATAAACACCCCATATCTGTCCGTAAACTACTGTACGGGCACACGGCGGGGCGTAGAGGGAAAGGTGCGCCGTTTGGTTTTTGGAAGGCAGGTTTTGCTGGACTGGTTTTTTGACACCATGTCCCATTTGAAGCCCCCCTGATGCACCCCTAGAGTAGAAACTCCATAAAAGTTACCCCATCTAAGAAACTACACCCCTCAAGGTATACAAAACTGATTTTATAAACTTTGTTAACCCTTTAGGTGTTGCACAAGATTTAATGGAAAATAGAGATACAATTTCAAAATTTCACTTTTTTGACAGATTTTCCATTTTAATATTTTTTTTCCAGTTACAAAGCAAGGGTTAACAGCCAAACAAAACTCATTATTTATGGCCCTGATTCTGTAGTTTACAGAAACATCCCATATGTGGTGGTAAACCGCTGTACGGGCACACGGCAGGGTGCAGAAGGAAAGGAATGCCATACGGTTTTTGGAAGGCAGATTTTGCTGGACTTTTTTTTTGACACCATGTCCCATTTGAAGCCCCCCTGATGCACCCCTAGAGTAGAAACTCCAAAAAAGTGACCCCATTTTAGAAACGACGGGATAGGGTGGCAGTTTTGTTGGTACAAGTTTAGGGTACATATGATTTTTGGTTGCTCTATATTACACTTTTTGTGCGGCAAGGTAACAAGAAATTGCTTTTTTGGCACCGTTTTTTTTGTTGTTATTTACACCATTCATCTGACAGGTTAGATCATGTGGTAATTTTATAGAGCAGGTTGTCACGGACGCGGTGATACCCAATATGTATACAATTTTTTTTATTTATGTACGTTTTACACAATAATTTCATTTTTAAAACAAAAAAAATGTTTTAGTGTCTCCATAGTCTAAGAGCCATAGTTTTTTCAATTTTTGGGCGATTATCTTAAGTAGGGTCTCATTTTTTGTGGGATGAGATGACGGTTTGATTAGCACTATTTTGGGGTGCACATGACTTTTTGATTGCTTGCTATTACACTTTTTGTGACGGAAGATGACAAAAAATGGCATTTTTTACACCGTTTTTATTTTTATTTTTTTACGGTGGTTATCTGAGGGGTTAGGTCATGTGATATTTTTATAGAGCCGGTCAATACGGACGCGGCGATACCCAATATGTATACTTTTTTTTATTTATGTAAGTTTTACACAATGATTTCATTTTTGAAACAAAAGAAATCATGTTTTAGTGTTTCCATAGTCTAAGAGCCATAACTTTTTCAGTTTTTGGGCGATTATCTTGGGTAGGGTATGATTTTTGCGGGATGAGATAACAGTTTGATTGTTACAATTTTGGCGTAGATGTGACTTTTTTGATCACTTTTATTACCTTTTTTGGGAAGTAAGGTGGGCAAAATTCCAATTTCATCATAGTTTTTAATTTTTAATTTTTATGGCGTTCACCGTTCGGGTAAAGTAACATTACCGTTTTATAGATCAGGTCGTTACGGACGTGGCGATACCAAACATGTGTAGGGAATTTTATTTTTTTCATTTTTAATCAGTGATAAGTGTTTTTTGATTTTTACTTTATTTTCACTTTTTTTGGCCCAGACCCACTTGGTTCTTGAAGATCCAGTGGGTCTGATGTCTGCATAATACAGTACAGTACAATATATATTGTACTGTACTGTATTTTACTTACACTTTGTCTGAACAGATCTATGCTTTCAGCACAGATCTGTTCAGAACCATGGACAGCAGGACGCCTGAGAAGGCGTCCTGTTGCCATGGGAACCTTCCCCGTCTGCTCAGTAGTGTTCAGAACTGCGCAGACGGGGAAGGGTAAGGACGGGGCTTGGGGGGCTGCCTGAAAGCTCTCTCCCTCTCCATTCGGGGGACTGCAAAGGCACAGCAGCCCCCCGATGGGAGAGGGAGGGAGCTCCCTGAGCTGTTAACCTTTTCCATACAGCGGTCCGTACGGACCGCTGTATGGAAAGGGTTAAACGGCTGACATCGCATCACCGATGTCAGCCGTTTATACCAGGGTGCCAGCAATGTGCTGGCACCCTGGTATACCCACTAGACGCCAACGATTACGCAATGGGAGGCGGGAGGGGGATCGCGATCCCGCCTACCGCACCGCCCGCCTCCCGCACCGCCCGCAACCCTCCCCCTGCACCTCCCACCGTGCCCAAATAACTCAGGGGTGCAGGGGGGAGGGATACTGGACAAAGTTTTGAATCCTAAAGTTTCTGATCCCCGCGGTCAGGGACCGCGGGGATCATAAACTGCAGAAATCGCAGCAAACCGCAGGTCTGAATTGACCTGCGGTTTGCCGCGATCGCTGACATGGGGGGGGTCACGGGACCCCCCCGCGCATTTAGCCTAGGTGCCTGCTCAATTATTTGAGCAGGCACCGGGTTCCGATCACTGCCAGCCGCACGGCAGTGATCGAAAATGCACAGGGCGTACATGTACGCCCTGTGTCCTTAAGTACCAGGGCACAAGGGCGTACCTGTACGCCCTGTGTCCTTAAGGGGTTAAAGGGCTGTTCCCATCTCACTGATCATAGTGTAAGCTTTTACTTAGGTGCCATGGATCATTTTTGTAATTATGCCGTTTTATCTAAGGGTACTTTCACACTTGCGTTGTTGGATTCCGGCAGGCAGTTCCGGAATTTTGGACGGACAAAATACCACAGCATGCTGCAGTATTTTCTCCAGCCAAATACCGTAAGGCTACTTTCACACTTGCGTTAGGAGCGGATCCGTCTGGTGTCTGCACAGACGGATCCGCTCCTATAATGCAAACGCTTAGATCTGTTCAGAACGGATCCGTTTGCATAACTGTTTATTTCAGATCTGATTTTTCACTTCGGAAAACTCAGATCCGACAGTATATTCTAACACAGAAGCGTTCCCATGGTGATGGGGACGCTTCAAGTTAGAATATACTGAGAACTGTGTACATGACTGCCCCCTGCTGCCTGGCAGCAGGGGGGCAGACCCCCCCCCCTCCTGTATTTAACTTATTGGTGGCCAGTGCGGCCCCCCCTCCCTCCCCAGTATTAATTGTAACCAGTGCGGCCCCCCTCCCTCTATATTCATCGGTGGCCAGTGCGGATTCCCAGTATTAAATATGACCAGTGCGGCCTCCCCCTCCCTCCCTCCCTCCCTCCCCAGTATTAATTGCAACCAGTGCGACCCCCCCCCTCCCTCCCCAGTATTAAATATGACCAGTGCGGCCCCCCCTCTCCCCCCCTTCCTAATTAAAATCACCCCCCCCCCCCCCATCATTGGTGGCAGCGGAGAGTACCGATCGGAGTCCCAGTTTAAATCGTTGGGGCTCCGATCGGTTACCATGGCAGCCAAGATGCTATTGCAGTCTTGGCTGCCATGGTTACTTGGCAATAAATACAAGCATTATACTTACCTGCTGCGATTTCTGACCGGCCGGGCGCTCCTCCTACTGGTAAGTGACAGGTCTGTGCAGCGCATTACCAGTAGGAGGAGCGCCCGGCCGGTCAGACATCGCAGCTCTTCAGGTAAGTATAATGCTTAAAATATTTATTGCCAAGTAACCATGGCAGCCAAGACTGCAATAGCGTCTTGGCTGCCATGGTAACCGATCGGAGCCCCAACGATTTAAACTGGGACTCGGATCGGTACTCTCCGCTGCCACCAATTATGGGGGGGGGGGTGATTTTAATTAGGGGGGGGGGGGGGAGAGGGGAGGCCGCATTGGTCATAATACTTGGAATCCGCACTGGCCACCAATGAATCAATGAATATAGAGGGAGGGGGAGGCCGCGCTGGCTACAATTAATACTGGGGAGGGAGGGGGGGCCGCACTGGTCATATTTAATACTGGGGAGGGAGGGGGGGGTCGCACTGGTTACAATTAATACTGGGGAGGGAGGGAGGGAGGGGGAGGCCGCACTGGTCATATTTAATACTGGGAATCTGCACTGGCCACCGATGAATATAGAGGGAGGGGGGCCGCACTGGCTACAATAAATACTGGGGAGGGAGGGGGGGCCGCACTGGCTACAATTAATACTGGGGAGGGAGGGGGGGGGCCGCACTGGTCATATTTAATACTAGGGAGGGAGGGGGAGGCCGCACTGGTCATATTTAATACTGGGAATCCGCACTGGCCACCGATGAATATAGAGGGAGGGGGGCCGCACTGGCTACAATAAATACTGGGGAGGGAGGGGGGGGCCGCACTGGCCACCAATAAGTTAATTACACGAGGAGGGGGGTCTACACAGTTCTCAGTATATTTTAACTTAAAGCGTCCCCATCACCATGGGAACCCCTCTGTTAGAATATACTGTCGGATCTGAGTTTTACGATGTAACTCAAAGCCAATGGTATATTCTAACATAGAGGCGTTCCCATGGTGATGGGGACGCTTCAAGTTAAAATATACCATCGGATCGGAGAAAACTCAGATCTGATGGTATATTAATAGGGACTCCTGACTTTACATTGAAAGTCAATGGGGGACGGATCAGTTTGAAATTGCACCATATTGTGTCAACGTCAAACGGATCCGTCCCCATTGACTTGCATTGTAAGTCTGGACGGATCCGTTTGGCTCCGCACGGCCGGGCTGCAAGCTGCGTTCGGGTGTCCGCCTGCTGAGCGGAGGCCAAACGGTGCCAAACTGATGCATTCTGAGCGGATCCGCATCCACTCAGAATGCATTGGGGCTGTACGGATCCGTTCGGGGCCGCTCGTGAGAGCCTTCAAACGGAACTCACAAGCGGAGCCCTGAACGCAAGTGTGAAAGTAGCCTAAGAGTGACTGAACTGAAGACATCCTGATGCATCCTGAACAGATTGTTCTCCATTCAGAATGCATTAGGATAAAAGTTTTTTTTTCCGGTATTGAGCCCCAAGGACGGAACTCAATACCGTAAAACCTTAACGCTAGTGTAAAAGTACATAATTCCCACCCTTTTTGACAAAATTCATTCCCTCCTACCCCACTGTTGTATGATGGTAACCATTAGATACGTCCACCGCTTCTTTCCCGAATCCAGGGGCCGCGCTTGCGCAGAAGACACTATTTTCACCCAGCCGGCCGCTCATTGCAGTCCTGAACGCGCACGCTGCCACGCATGCGCAAAGCTTATTTCTTCAGTGGAGCGTCTCATACAGATCCGTGTATGCTCTGTATGCAGCGCGGCCATAGGAGCGGCGGAGATAGGACTTGGACGTGCCCTGCACCACGGTTTTATAGTTTATGAGAATCAAGGGGGTTATCAGACGCTGATCCAGGACACTATGCAGTGGAGGACGCTATGGAGTTCATGGACACTGGGGGAGGACACTATGGAGTGGGAATACTGTCTACACGAACGAGCACGCAAGGACCGAGTGGCCGGCCTTCACTCAAACTGCCTAAGCCCCCCGAGCCTTAGAGGCAGGAAACCAGGAAGTGAACAGCAGAGCTGGATGCAGGCGAGGAGGAATTAGCAAGATGTGAAGACCCCTTTAATTGTTTTTCACCGAATTATAGATATCCTTGATAAGACCAAAAACAGTTGCTTGTAGGTTGCGACCATGGTCAAAGTGGGGAAACTATAAGGGTCCTTGCCTCTAAACCCAAACGAGCGCAATCTGAATTGGATATGTTCTTACAGAAGAAATCTCTGAGACCCTAGGACCAGCTCCTTCAGATATTGCTGACAATCCAGATTATCCCTTGTCTGATGATGATGGTTCTAGCAAAGAGGACTCTCAGGATCTGTACGCTTAAATGTCTCTCTCGCATAAGACTCTTCAGAAAATAACAATCTGCTTTAAAGCCAGTAATGAAGGAATGGACAGATGTTGAGAGACATCAGAAAAATTAGTGGGAGAATGGAGCACCGTGAAGAAACTCAAGCCTCCCTGGTCTCCTTTGGTGAATCCACCTCCACAGCCTTACACAATTGCCAGATCTCAATGGATTGCGGCCCTATATTGAAGATCAGGACAATAGGGGATGAAGAAATAGCCTGAGGTTGAGAATAGCTCCTTGGTCAGTCCCTCATTATAGAAGCAACATAAAAGCGTGCTTAAACAATAGACCCCTCAGACTATTCCATCTTTGAGAGCCCACTGAGGTTTAACTCCTAAGCCTAGGGATGGTGAACCGCAGAGGGATAACATCTGTAAAGTCCTGAACGATCAGCATCGTGTTAAGATCCTGAAGTAGGCATCAGAGACATTATGTCCAGAATCTTTCAAAAACTCTCACATCACCCTCAACAAGGGGCACAAATTGAAACCTGTAACAGATGCCCTAGGAGCTAAAGGCATTCCTCACCAATGGCAGATTCCCTTTGAGGTGGCCTCTCTTCAAGGCTCAAGCAAAGTTATCCAACACCTAGAAACGATCCTACCTATTTGAGAAGCAACTGGTCTGGCTTCTTCTAACATACCATCATGGCTATAAATCACTGATTTGGCCGATATTCCAACCATAGCACCTATTCAAACCTGGAAGATGAAGTTGCAGACATCTGGCTGATCCTCAAGATTAGGTATCTGGACCAGGACTTTGGAGTTTGCTTCAGGTGTACATGGATGTAGACCTGTAGAAGTTTGCTTGCATTTCTCAGTAACCTCTCGGTTATAGCTCTTTGATACTTCCTTTTTTGTATGCATTTTGACCTCTTCTGCTGGGGGGGTTGGGGGGGCATGTCTCCCAGCCTAGATCCCTGTCCCACTCAGTAAGTTCCCTCTTGCAGACTCCGTTATATACACAGTATAGATTTTTTCCATTTACTTTTGACTATGTAATGTTTACATTGGAAAGTATAAACGCGCCCTGTTTCCCACTGGTGTGAGGTGCACACTTGGAGAACCTCTAGTTTCAAGGTTCCTGGAGGTGAGCATTTTTCCCTTGCTTGTATTACTTTTCTTATTTGTTCCTCATGTCTACAATAAATGTAGTTACGTGGAATGTACAAAGATTGAATTCCTACACAAAAAGGTCTTGTACACAGATGAGAGAATCGAAGTTGACGAAGTGGAATGCAATACGAATTTCAGGAAAAATATGATTCATCCCGAAGTAGAGTTTCCTCGCGTTTCGTGGTAACAAATCATATTATATCCTAAAATGGCTGCTGCACACGTTAGAAAGAGGAAGTAAGAAGCCTGGAGAGAGGGAGCACCCATAATGTTGTGCAGCTAGCCAATCAGATAGCCAGCCCTTGTGATGTCACAGCGCTATAAAAAGTCTCCTCCCGCAACGTCTTCACCATTTTACAGGGAACTTCGTTCAGGGAAAGACGTTACAGGCACTAGGGGCAGTGATTAAGACTTCATTCACAAAATATTACTATTAAGTAGTTCAGGGACAGCTAAGTGATAGTGTAGGGATATAATAGGGAGGCATTAGCCACACTATAGGGAGAGAGCAGGGACAGCTTAGAGATAGTGTAGGGATATAATAGGGAGGCATTAGCCACACTATAGGGAGAGAGCAGGGACAGCTTAGAGATCGTGTAGGGATATAATAGAGAGGCATTATCCACACTATAGGGAGAGAGCAGGGACAGCTTAGAGATCGTGTAGGGATATAATAGGGAGGCATTAGCCACACTATAGGGAGAGAGCAGGGACAGCTTAGAGATCGTGTAGGGATATAATAGGGAGGCACTATCCACACTATAGGGAGAGAGCAGGGACAGCTGAGAGATAGTGTAGGGATATAATAGGGAGGCATTAGCCACACTATAGGGAGAGAGCAGGGACAGCTTAGAGATCGTGTAGGGATATAATAGGGAGGCACTATCCACACTATAGGGAGAGAGCAGGGACAGCTGAGAGATAGTGTAGGGATATAGTAGAGAGGCTTTATCCACACTATAGGGTAGAGCAGGGACAGCTTAGAGACAGTGTAGAGATATAATAGGGAGGCATTAGCCACACTATAGGGAGAGAGCAGGGACAGCTTAGAGATAGTGTAGAGATATAATAGGGAGGCATTAGCCACACTATAGGGAGAGAGCAGGGACAGCTTAGAGATAGTGTAGGGAGATAATAGGGAGGCTTTATCCACACTATAGGGAGAGAGCAGGGACAGCTTAGAGATATTGTAGGGTTATAATAGGGAGGCATTAGCCACACTATAGGGAGAGAGCAGGGACAGCTTAGAGACAGTGTAGAGATATAATAGGGAGGCATTAGCCACACTATAGGGAGAGAGCAGGGACAGCTTAGAGATAGTGTAGGGAGATAATAGGGAGGCTTTATCCACACTATAGGGAGAGAGCAGGGACAGCTTAGAGATAGTGTAGGGTTATAATAGAGAGGCTTTATCCACACTATATGGAGAGAGCATGGACAGCTTAGAGATAGTGTAGGGATATTATAGGGAGGCTTTATCCACACTATAGGGAGAGAGCAGGGACAGCTTGGAGATAGTGTAGAGATATAATAGAGAGGCTTTATCCACACTATATGGAGAGAGCATGGACAGCTTAGAGATAGTGTAGGGATATTATAGGGAGGCTTTATTCACACTATAGGGAGAGAGCAAGGACAGCTTAGAGATAGTGTAGGAGTATAATAGGGAGGCTTTATCTACACCAGGCATGCTCAACCTGCGGCCCTCCAGCTGTTGCAAAACTACAACTCCCAGCATGGCTGAACACCCTACAGCTATCAGCCTACAGCAGGGCATTGTGGGAGTTGTAGTTTTAAAACAGCTGGAGGGCCGCAGGTTGAGCATGCCTGATCTACACTATAGGAAGAGTGCAGGGACAGCTTAGAGATAGTGTAGGGAAATAATAGGGAGGATTTATCCACACTATAGAGAGAGAGTGCAGGGAGAGCTTAGAAATAATGTAGGGATATAATAGGGAGGCATTATCTACACTATAGGGAGAGAGCGGGGACAGCTGAGAGATAGTGTAGGGATATAATAGAGAGGCTTTATCCACACTATAGGGATAGAGCAGGGACAGCTTAGAGATAGTGTAGGGATATAGTAGAGAGGCTTTATCCACACTATAGGGAGAGAGCAGGGACAGCTTAGAGATAGTGTAGGGAGATGATAGGGAGGCATTATCTACACTATAGGAAGAGTGCAGGAACAGCTTAGAGATAGTGTAGGGATATAATAGAGAGGCTTTATCCACACTATAGGGATAGAGCAGGGACAGCTTAGAGATAGTGTAGGGTTATAATAGGGAGACTTTATCCACACTATAGGGAGAGAGCAGGGACAGCTTAGAGATAGTGTAGGGTTATAATAGGGAGGCATTATCTACACTATCGGAAGAGTGCAGGGACAGCTGAGAGATAGTGTAGGGATATAATAGAGAGGCTTTATCCACACTATAGGGATAGAGCAGGGACAGCTTAGAGATAGTGTAGGGAGATGATAGGGAGGCATTATCTACACTATAGGAAGAGTGCAGGAACAGCATAGAGATAGTGTAGGGATATAATAGAGAGGCTTTATCCACACTATAGGGAGAGAGCAGGGACAGCTTAGAGATAGTGTAGGGATATAATAGAGAGGCTTTATCCACACTATAGGGAGAGAGCAGGGACAGCTTAGAGATAGTGTAGGGATATAATAGGGAGGCATTATCCACACTATAGGGAGAGAGCAGGGACAGCTTAGAGATAGTGTAGGGTTATAATAGAGAGGCTTTATCCACACTATAGGGAGAGTGCAGGGACAGCTTAGAGATAGTGTAGGAGTATAATAGGGAGGCTTTAGCCACACTATAGGTAGACAGCAGGGGCCAATAGAACAGTGTAAAGCTTGGCTAATAAAAGCTATTCTATTACACCTTGCCGCACTAATTGGGGTTAAAAGACGTTCTAATACTACTGATTTTAGGTTGTTTGCATTCTTTTATACATAAGTAATTTCATTAATCCTGGATTTTGTTATTGGAGTAAAACTGCGGCCCGATACTACATTTATTGTGGGGTTCACATTCTTTCATACATAATTCAATCCTCCTTAATTGTGTATTTGGGGTGAGATTGCGGCCTGATAATACAGATTTTAGGGTGTTTACTTCCTGTTATACATAAGCATATTAGTTGATCCCAAATTGTGTAATTGGGGTGAAATTGCACCCTGATACTACTGCTATTTTACCCTTACAGTTACAGTATGTCCGACAGACAGGTACCAGGCCCTTCTAAGGGAACGGGCAGTGGTCACAATTCTTCTGGAGCTGGCATAAGTAGCAGCAAGATCATCTCAAGTGACATCAGACACCCCCAGCCAGAAGTCAGTGGGTTCCTCTGACCTCATGCTTAGTTGGCATGGTCCACAAGCTCTGTGCCTCCTCTTGTCCTGAACTTGCCTCTTTGATTTTCTGTTCCTTCTGCTCAGGATTATACAGTGCCTTGCAAAAGTATTCACGCCCCCTTAACTTTTTTCTTGTTTTGGCGCCTCACAACCTGGAATTAACATTGATTGTTTGAGGATTTGCATCATTTAATTTATGCCCAGAACTTTTTTTTATATTTTTATTGTGAAGCAAACAACAAATAGGGCAAAATAACAGAAAAGATCAATGTGCAGAACTATTCACCCCCTAAAGTCAGTACTTTGTAGAGACCCTTTTGCAGCAATCGCAGCTCCAAGTCGCTCTGGATAAGTCTCTATGAGCAGTCGCCACATCTGACCGCTGGGATTGTTGCCCGTTCCTCCTTGCAGAACGGCTCCGGCTCCTTCAGGTCGGATGTTTGCGCTTGTGAACAGCGATCTTTACGTCTGACCACAGATCTTTTATTGGATTGAGGTCTGGGCTGTGACTCAGCCATTCCCACACATTTACATGTCTCCCCTTAAACCCCCCAAGTGTTGCTTTAGCCGTGTGTTTGGGGCCCTTGTCCTGCTGGAAGGTGAGCCTCCGTCCGAGCCTCAGATCACGCACAGAGTGGGGCAGGTTCTGCTGAAGGATATCCCTGTATTTAGCACCATCCATCTTTCCCTCAGCTCTGACCAGTTTCCCAGTCCCATCCCCCAGTATGATGCTGTCACCACCATGCTTCACTGTGGGGACGGTGTTCTGTGATGTGTTGGGTTTGCGCCAGACAAAGCGTTTTCTTTGATGGCCAAAAAGTCCAATTCTAGTCTCCTCAGACCAGAGCCGCTTCCTCCATACATTTTTGGAGTCTCCTCAGACCAGAGCCGCTTCCTCCATACATTTTTGGAGTCTCCTCAGACCAGAGCCCCTTCCTCCATACATTTCGCAGTCTCCCACAGGCCTTTTTGCAAACTCACAACGCGCCTTTCTGTTTTTTGCTGACAGTAATGGCTTCTTCTGGCCACTCTGCCATAAAGCCCAACTCTATGGAGCGTACGGGTTATTGTCGTCCTCTGTACAGATCCTCCAGTCTCTGCTGTGGAACTCTGCAGCTCCTCCAGGGTCACCTTAGGTCTCTGTGCTGCCTCTCTGATTAATGCCCTCCTTGCCCGGTCCGTTAGTTTTGGTGGCGGCCGTCTCTTGGCAGGTTTGCTGTTGTGCCATCTTCTTTCCATTTGGTTATGATAGATTTGATGGAGCTCCTGGGGATATCACAGATTTGGATATTTTTTTTTTTATAACCTAACCCTGACTTGTACTTCTCAATAACATTGTCCCTTACTTGTTTGGAGAGTTCCTTGGTCTTCATGGCAGTGTCTGGTTAGTGATGCCTCTTAGGTGCTGCAGCCTCTGGGGCCTTTAATTAAAAAAAAAAGGTGTGTATATGTAATGACAGATCATGTGACACTTAGGCCCCTTTCACACGGGCGAGAATTTCATGCGGGTGCAATTTGTGAGGTGAACGCATCGCACCCGCACTGAATCCTGACCCATTCACTTCAATGGGGCTGTTCAGATGAGCAGTGATTTTCACGCATCACTTGTGCGTTGCGTGAAAATCACAGCATGTTATATATTCTGCATTTTTCACGCAACGCAGGCCCCATAGAAATGAATGGGTCTGCGTGAAAATCGCAAGCAAGTGCGGATGCGGTGCGGTTTTCACACATGGTTGCTAGGAAATGATGTAAGTAAATTGATAAAAGTCAATTTACTGTATTATTTTCCCTTATAACATGGTTACAAGGGAAAATAATAGCATTCGGAATACAGAATGCTTACAAAAATGTGGCTTTAGGGGTTAAAAAATGTAAAAATTAACTCAACTCATCCTGTTCGCGCAGCCGGCATCATCACCATCATCTTTCTTCTTCTTTCAGGACCTGCCAAAGGACCTCTGGGTACCACAGTCAGTTTTTTTATCACACGTGTGCAAAACGCATTGCACTTGCGCGATAAAAACTGAACATCGGAACGCAATCGCACGATTTTCCCTGATCGCAGACGCAACGCATCCGGACACGCTCGTTTGCAAGGGGCCTTACAGGGGGTTCAGACCAGAGCGTTCTGAAACGAGCGCTCTGTATGCGCGATTGTACGGGCGTTTACAATCGCGCATACAGAGACAGGCGTGCACACATTGTCGCGCGTTCCCGAATATCTATGTGCGGGAACGCGCGACAAACGCCCAAAAAAAAGCTCAAGCACTTGTTTGAGCGTCGGGCGTTTCACAGCGCGATCGTACGCGCTGTAAAACGCCCAGGTGAGAACCATTCCCATAGGGAATCATTGGTTCTTGCCTGTTGTGCGTTTTACAGCGCGTAGGAACGCGCTGTAAAACGCTCAGGTCTGAACCCAGGGTTAGACTGCACACAGGTGGACATCATGTCACTAATCATGTGACTTCTTGGCTGTAATTGGCTGCACCAGAGCTTTTTATGGGCTTCCTAACAAAGGGCGTGAATACATACGCACAGGACAATTTTCTGTTTGCTGTTTTATTTATATATTTTTCTTATTTCACTTCACCGACTTAAGACGATTGTGTTCTGATCCATCACATAAAATTCAGCTTAACAAAACATTGAACTTAAGGCTGTAATGTAACAAAACACAAAAAATGTCAAGGGGGGTGAATACTTTCGCAAGGCACTGTATGCGGTCGGCTCCGCTCTGCTTTTCAGCGAGGACGAGCTTCCAGAGGACAGTCATCAGCTACTGCCCAACCAAGATATGGAAGAGAGATCGGCAGACAGTAGTGGATGATCGCACGTGGGGGCAGAGTTAAGAGGGTGTCGTTTGTAAAACGGGCTCATTTTTGGGTGGTTTCTATTATGTAAGCCTCGCAAAGTGACTTCAGACCTGACTGAACTTGTCCTGAAAAAGTGGGTTTTAGAAATTCTGAAAAATTTCAAGATTTGCTTCTAAACTTCTAAGCCTTGTAACATCCCCCAAAAATAAAATGTCATTCCCAAAATGACCCAAACATGAAGTGGACATATGGGGAATGTAAAGTAAGAACTAGTTTTGGAGGTATTACCATTATAAAAGTAGAGAAATTGAAAGTTGCTAATTTTTCCTAATTTTTGGTAAACTTGCAATTCTTTTTATAAATAAAAAAAAATAGATTTTACCAGTGTCATGAAGTACAATATGTGTCTCAGAACGGCCGGGAGAAGTCAAAGCGTTATAAAGTTATTCACACAAAGTGACACTGGTCAGATTTGCAAAAAATGGCCGGGTCCTGAAGGTGAAATATGGCCGTGTCCTTAAGGGGTTAAAGAGGTTGTCCGGGTTCAGAGTTGGACCCAGACATTGCTCCATTTTCACCCCCCTGAAGCTCATTTGGGTTTCTCATCAAGTGTTTATCAAAATAATAACAGATTTACCCAAACATCTTCGAGAAGTACTTCTTGCTGAACCCGATTCCTTTCGTGCAGAATACATTGCGAGACAGATGCTTTGATCCAAGACCCACTGGAGGCCCTTTGTTACATCTGGCATCCATGATGGAACCCTACCGTGGCATCCATCCCCTGGAGGAGGTCCAAAGAGCCCCCTGGAACCTTCAGACCCCATAGGGTTCCCACCGACCCTCCAGGGCCTCCCTGGGACGTTCTAGATCAGCGGCAAGTATTTATAGCGTTTTGCTGGCGAGCCATAACTCCTGTCTGCCATCCAGACTAAGGCCCCTTTCACACGGGCGAGTATTCCGCGCGGATGCGATGCGTGAGGTGAATCCGGACCCATTCATTTCTATGGGGCTGTGCACATGAGCGGTGATTTTCACGCATCACTTATGCGTTGCGTTTATGTTCTATATTGTGCGTTTTCCACGCAACGCGGGGTTGCGTGAAAATCGCAAGCAAGTGCGGATGCGGTGCGGTTTTCACGCACGGTTGCTAGGAGACCCGATCATTATTATTTTCCCTTATAACATGGTTATAAGGGAAAATAATAGCATTCCGAATACAGAATGCAAAGTACAATAGCGCTGAAGGGGTTAAAAAAAAACAACTCCCCTTAATCCACTTGATCGCGCAGCCCGGCATCTCTGTGCTGTGTGCAGGAAAAGGACCCGTGGAGACATCACTCCGGTCAACACATGACCCATCACCATGGTAAAAGATCATGTGATGGACCATGTGAAGACCGGAGTGACGTCACCACGGGTCCTGTTCCTGCACACAGCACAGAAGACAGACAGAAGAGATGCCGGGCTGCAAGATCAAGTGGATTAAGGTGAGTAAATATTTTATTTTTATTTTATTTTTTAACCCCTTCAGCGCTATTGTACTATGCAGTCTGTATTTATAAGGGAAAATAATACAATCTACAGAACACCGATCCCAAGCAGGGGTTGGGTACCATACATGCCGATTTTTCTCACGCGCGTGCAAAACGCATTACAATGTTTTGCACTCATGCGGAAAAATTGCGCATGTTCCCACAACGCACCTGCAACGCCCGTCTGAAAGAGGCCTAAATGTTCCAGCCCATCTTACTCCCAACCAGGAGCCATATGGGCTTTGCTGGTAAGCCATACATCCTGTAGGCCATCCAAGCAATATGGTCCAGCCCATCTTCTCACTCCCCACTAAGAGCATTATAGGCCTTTGTTGGAGTGCTATGCTCATTGTAGACCCTTAAACTCAGACATAGCAACAGAGCTAGTTCACCCTGCCTGCATTGCCACCAAGGTAGACCGCCACAGAGACCAGGCGGAACCTCAAGCACAGCTGCTCACAGACATACACTCAGAGTCAAGAACAGTCTTCTAGACCCTGCAGCATGAGCGGTCAGCCATCAAGACACGGCAACAGGAGACAATAGCACCATAGACCCGGCGGCAGAAACTGTCACCCATGCAGACCCGGCGGCAGACAACTGCACTAGATAAGTCCAGCAGCAGACTGCTACAATGCGAGGCTGCAGGAGCAGTCATCCCAGCAAGCAAAAACACAGAAGCAATCAGCTCCATAGGCACATGAGGCCATCCAGGCATATACTAAAAGGCAGTCAGCCGACCAGGCCCGGGCGCGACAGGCGTCAAGCCGACCAGGCGTTCAATAAAACAGGTATAAAAGCAAGACATTCAACCAACCAGGCCCCGAGGCAGCCAACCAGGCCCCGAGGCAGCCAACCAGGCCCCGAGGCAGCCAACCAGGCCCCGAGGCAGCCAACCAGGCCCCGAGGCAGCCAACCAGGCCCCGAAGCAGCCAACCAGATTCATACCAATCACATAACACAAATATCCACTGTAAAACCTACGTTCCATCCATCATAAGGTATTCGTTGTTTCACAGCCATGGAGGCTGCATGCTCCAGGCTCCTTTGTCCGGAGGACAGGAAACCACACCTTGAAGACATGTTCTCCTCATGAATCCGGGCTGCATGTGGTTCAACGCAACCATCCCCTCCTGGGGCTGCTTCCCATTCAACTCCAGAATCGCGTGGCTCCTGGAGGAGCACACGCAACTGCCGCAAGAGCCATGTGGAAGCCCCGGACAACCACCAGCTGCTAGGGTTCTGCCAGCCCATCCTCTGGGCCATAGACTCCAGCAGGTATGTTACCAACTAGCCCTCCAGAACATATCTGGGACTTCTAGACTAGCTGTAATGACCTGAAAAACAAACTGCAGGTCTCTCACTCCAGGGACAGGAAACCACTGAGGTGGGAGAGAGGCTCCGACTTTTTATTCTGCAGGTTTCCTGTTCCTGGGGGCGGATCCTATATCTGTGGTGCCGTTGTGGGAGAAGGGAAGTTCTCAGGAAGTGTATCTGTAAGAGCCGATGTGGGATCTGAAGGTCATGTCTGAATGTAGGCTTCCATTCCCATTCAGATCAGCAGATCTGGTTTACGCACTGCACTAATATATTACGGCATACACGGTTAAGTCCTCATCAGAGGGTTAGTACCTAACATAAGACCTCAGCACACAGAACAGGAGTCTGTCTGCGTCAAGGCCTCTTCCAAGATTTGAAGCTCTCAGACATAAGGTGAGATCCCTTGTTCATGCAGCATACGCAAGTTTTACTACAACAGAAGTCCGCAGGGAGAGAAACAAGACACGGGGTCTGCAGGGATAGAAACAAGACACAGAGGTCACGGATGCGGTGTGGGTGGGAAACTCCACACCAAGCACAGGAGGAAAGGGGATAGGAACTAGGCATGGAAACTAGGGTCACCTCCTAGAACAACCCTAATCCAAGTCCTGACTAACTATCAGTATAAACTGACCTCGATGGTAGGAAAGTTCATACACAGGAACCTAGAGCCTTAACACACCCTGTAGGGCCCTGGTATAGTGACAGGACTTGAGACAACCTTTTCCTCCACCAGAAGGATGAACAGGAGTCTCCCTCAGGCCCAGATACAAAAGACAGGGAAATACAACAAACAAAATACAAATAGGGAAGACGACACTTAACTTCACGTGGAGCAAAGGCAGCGCCAGGAGCTCAACCGAGATCCAACAACCAGCAGGCCAGAGTCCAGAAACTGAAGCTATAAATCGCACCCCCAGAAGGGGTAAGCAGTAATAAATAGGGGAAGTTAAATGACCAAACCAACAACAACACCTGCCAGAGGTGTGGTCAATACCAAAACACACAGACAAATGATTCACAAGGAACCATTCACATTAACCCACGTATTGCCAGTCTCTCTGATCTCTTGGCACCTGTCACGGGAGTGTCCGTGACAACAGGGGTCCACAGGGAGAGAAACAAGACAGAGCAGTCCAGAGGGAGGGAACAATGACAGAGGAGTCCACAGGTAGAGAAAAGAGACAGAGCAGTCCAGAGGGAGGGATGACACAGAAGCTCAGAAATCCAGAAAGCGGGAAGGAGAAAGAAGACCTGGGGTGTGTGGAGGGGGCACAAGTCACGAGGCAGTTCATCTCCCTCTCTCCAGCGTGTTGTCGGCGGTCATCTCGTGCATATATGATTGTGCAATTTATGATTTCAGGTGGAAGGAGTAACATAATTTATAAGGCTAAAAAAATTCCATTCAGTTCAACCTGTGACCCAGAGGAAGGCAAAAAAACACAACATGTGAGGTAGAAGCCAATTTTCCTCACTTTAGGGAGAAAAAATTCCTCCCTGACTCCAATCGGGCATCAGAATAATTCCCTGGATTAACAACCCCTCTCTAGTAGCTATAGCCTGTAATATTATTACACTCCAGAAATACATCCAGGCCCCTCCTGAACTCCTTTATTGTACTCACCATCACCACCTCCTCAGGCAGAGAGCTCCATAGTCTCACTGCTCTTACCGTAAAGAGTCCACAGTCTCACTGCTCTTACAGTATAGTCCATAGTCTCACTGCTCTTACAGTAAAGAGTCCATAGTCTCACCGCTCTTACAGTAAAGAGTCCACAGTCTCACTGCTCTTACAGTATAGAGTCCATAGTCTCACTGCTCTTACAGTACAGAGTCCATAGTCTCACTGCTCTTACAGTAAAGAGTCCATAGTCTCACTGCTCTTACAGTATAGAGTCCATAGTCTCACTGCTCTTACCGTAAAGAGTCCACAGTCTCACTGCTCTTACAGTACAGAGTCCATAGTCTCACTGCTCTTACAGTATAGAGTCCATAGTCTCACTGCTCTTACCGTAAAGAGTCCACAGTCTCACTGCTCTTACAGTATAGTCCATAGTCCTCACTGCTCTTACAGTATAGAGTCCATAGTCTCACTGCTCTTACCGTAAAGAGTCCATAGTCTCACTGCTCTTACCGTAAAGAGTCCAGAGTCTCACTGCTCTTACAGTATAGAGTCCATAGTCTCACTGCTCTTACCGTATAGAGTCCACAGTCCCTCACTGCTCTTACAGTAAAGAGTCCCAGATCTCACTGCTCTTACAGTAAAGAGTCCACAGTCTCACTGCTTCTTACAGTAAAGAGTCCACAGTCTCACTGCTCTTACCGTATAGAGTCCACAGTCTCACTGCTCTTACGTATAGAGTCCACAGTCTCACTGCTCTTACCGTAATAGAGTCCATAGTCTCACTGCTCTTACAGTAAAGAGTCCATAGTCTCACTGCGCTTACAGTATGAGTCCATAGTCTCACTGCTCTTACAGTACAGAGTCCATAGTCCTCACTGCTCTCCAGTACAGAGTCCATAGTCTCACTGCTCTTACAGTACAGAGGTCCATAGTCATCACTGCTCTTACAGTCAAGAGTCCATAGTCTCACTGCTCTTACAGTAAGTCATAGTCTCAATGCTACAGTATAGATTCCATAGTCTCACTGCCTCTTACAGTAAGAGTCCATAGTCTCACTGCTCTTACAGTAAAGAGTCCATAGTCTCACTGCTCTACAGTAAGAGTCCCTAGTCTCATGACCTCTTACAGTAAGAGTCATAGGTCTCAACTGCTCTTACCGTAAGAGTCATAGTCTCACTGCTCTTACAGTACAGAGTCCCATAGTCTCACTGCTCTTACAGTATAGAGTCCATAGTCTCACTGCTCTTACAGTAAAGAGTCCATAGTCTCACTGCTCTACAGTAAAGAGTCCATAGTCTCCACTGCTCTTACAGTACAGAGTCCATAGTCTCACTGCTCTTCCAGTAAAGAGTCCATAGTCTCACTGCTCTTACAGTAAGAGTCCATAGTCTCACTGCTCTTACAGTATAGAGTCCATAGTCTCACTGCTCTTACAGTATAGAGTCCATAGTCTCACTGCTTCTTACAGTAAAGAGTCCATAGTCTCACTGTCTTACAGTATAGAGTCCACTAGTCTCACTGCTCTTACAGTATAGAGTCATAGTCTCACTGCTCTTACAGTACAGAGTCCATAGTCTCACTGCTCTTACAGTACAGAGTCCATAGTCTCACTGCTCTTACAGTACAGAGTCCATAGTCTCACTGCTCTTACAGTATAGAGTCCATAGTCTCACTGCTCTTACAGTATAGAGTCCGTAGTCTCACTGCTCTTACAGTAAAGAGTCCATAGTCTCACTGCTCTTACAGTATAGAGTCCACAGTCTCACTGCTCTTACCGTAAAGAGTCCATAGTCTCACTGCTCTTACAGTATAGAGTCCACAGTCTCACTGCTCTTACAGTAAAGAGTCCACAGTCTCACTGCTCTTACAGTAAAGAGTCCACAGTCTCACTGCTCTTACAGTAAAGAGTCCACAGTCTCACTGCTCTTACCGTATAGAGTCCATAGTCTCACTGCTCTTACCGTAAAGAGTCCATAGTCTCACTGCTCTTACAGTACAGAGTCCATAGTCTCACTGCTCTTACAGTACAGAGTCCATAGTCTCACTGCTCTTACAGTACAGAGTCCATAGTCTCACTGCTCTTACAGTACAGAGTCCATAGTCTCACTGCTCTTACAGTATAGAGTCCATAGTCTCACTGCTCTTACAGTAAAGAGTCCATAGTCTCACTGCTCTTACAGTATAGAGTCCATAGTCTCACTGCTCTTACAGTAAAGAGTCCATAGTCTCACTGCTCTTACAGTATAGAGTCCATAGTCTCACTGCTCTTACAGTATAGAGTCCACAGTCTCACTGCTCTTACAGTAAAGAGTCCATAGTCTCACTGCTCTTACAGTAAAGAGTCCATAGTCTCACTGCTCTTACAGTAAAGAGTCCATAGTCTCACTGCTCTTACAGTAAAGAGTCCATAGTCTCACTGCTCTTACAGTAAAGAGTCCATAGTCTCACTGCTCTTACAGTAAAGAGTCCATAGTCTCACTGCTCTTACAGTATAGAGTCCATAGTCTCACTGCTCTTACAGTAAAGAGTCCATAGTCTCACTGCTCTTACAGTAAAGAGTCCATAGTCTCACTGCTCTTACAGTATAGAGTCCATAGTCTCACTGTTCTTACAGTAAAGAGTCCATAGTCTCACTGCTCTTACAGTATAGAGTCCATAGTCTCACTGCTCTTACAGTATAGAGTCCATAGTCTCACTGCTCTTACAGTATAGAGTCCATAGTCTCACTGCTCTTACCGTAAAGAGTCCATAGTCTCACTGCTCTTACAGTATAGTCCATAGTCTCACTGCTCTTACAGTACAGAGTCCATAGTCTCACTGCTCTTACAGTATAGAGTCCATAGTCTCACTGCTCTTACAGTAAAGAGTCCATAGTCTCACTGCTCTTACAGTATAGAGTCCATAGTCTCACTGCTCTTACAGTAAAGAGTCCATAGTCTCACTGCTCTTACAGTATAGAGTCCATAGTCTCACTGCTCTTACAGTATAGAGTCCATAGTCTCACTGCTCTTACAGTACAGAGTCCATAGTCTCACCGCTCTTACAGTACAGAGTCCATAGTCTCACTGCTCTTACAGTAAAGAGTCCATAGTCTCACCGCTCTTACAGTATAGAGTCCATAGTCTCACTGCTCTTACAGTAAAGAATTAAGGGTTGGGGTTAACCCAAACAAGCCCCAAGCACACACAGGTAGACAGAAACCAAGCAAATCTATTTCTTCAATTTAATACCCTTCATTAAAAAAATAAAAGCAGGGATCTGGTTGTTTGCTGGTTACGATCCTAACCCCAGGGAGAGCTACTGGTGTACGCTCCAGCATACGAGGTGTCAGTAAGAAGCCTGGTAAAAGGAGTCCTATAAACCCTGCAGAAGGGTCCCTAGTCCCTGCCCCTAGTTCTACACCTCAGTACCTTCACAAGGCAGGCTGGACCCATTTCTCCAGGGAGAGGAAAGTACAGGTCCAATGACTGCGAACTTCTCGAGGCCCCAGCCTCCGGCTGCTTTTCCTGATGCTCCATCTCCTGTCTCTTGCATTTCTCCTGAACATCACCTGCAGGAGCAAAAAGGAAGCAACTTCAAAATGTGAGGAGGTTCTGCAGCAGCTACATCACTAGAACTAATTGTAGGAAGGGTTGTTACGATTAACAACTGGTGGAGTCACTGGGTACATACATTCCATCCTGCATTATACTCCAGAGCTGCACTCACTATTCTGCTGGTGCAGTCACTGTGTACATACATTACTTATCCTGTACTGATCCTGAGTTACATCCTGTATTATACTCCAGAGCTGCACTCACTATTCTGCTGGTGCAGTCACTGTGTACATACATTACTTATCCTGTACTGATCCTGAGTTGCATCCTGTATTATACTCCAGAGCTGCACTCACTATTCTGCTGGTGCAGTCACTGTGTACATACATTACTTATACTGTACTGATCCCGAGTTACATCCTGTATTATACTCCAGAGCTGCACTCACTATTCTGCTGGTGCAGTCACCGTGTACATACATTACTTATCCTGTACTGATCCCGGGTTACATCCTTTATTATACTCCAGAGCTGCACTCACTATTCTGCTGGTGCAGTCACTGTGTACATACATTACTTATCCTGTACTGATCCTGAGTTACATCCTGTATTATACTCCAGAGCTGCACTCACTATTCTGCTGGTGCAGTCACTGTGTACATACATTACTTATCCTGTACTGTTCCTGAGTTACATCCTGTATTATACTCCAGAGCTGCACTCCCTATTCTGCTGGTGCAGTCACTGTGTACATACATTACTTATCCTGTACTGATCCTGAGTTACATCCTGTATTATACTCCAGAGCTGCACTCACTATTCTGCTGGTGCAGTCACTGTATACATACATTACTTATCCTGTACTGACCCTGAATTACATCCTGCATTATACTCCAGAGCTGCACTCACTATTCTGCTGGTGCAGTCACTGTGTACATACATTACTTATCCTGCGCTGATCCTGAGTTACATCCTGTATTATACTCCAGAGCTGCACTCACTATTCTGCTGGTGCAGTCACTGTGTACATACATTCCCTATCCTGTACTGATCCTGAGTTACATCCTGTATTATACTCCAGAGCTGCACTCACTATTCTGCTGGTGCAGTCACTGTGTACATACATTACTTATCCTGTACTGATCCCGGGTTACATCCTTTATTATACTCCAGAGCTGCACTCACTATTCTGCTGGTGCAGTCACTGTGTACATACATTACTTATCCTGTACTGATCCTGAGTTACAACCTGTATTATACTCCAGAGCTGCACTCACTATTCTGCTGGTGCAGTCACTGTGTACATACATTACTTATCCTGTACTGATCCTGAGTTACATCCTGTATTATACTCCAGAGCTGCACTCACGATTCTGCTGGTGCAGTCACTGTGTACATACATTACTTATCCTGTACTGATCCTGAGTTACATCCTGTATTATACTCCAGAGCTGCACTCACTATTCTGCTGGTGCAGTCACTGTATACATACATTACTTATCCTGTACTGATCCTGAGTTACATCCTGTATTATACTCCAGAGCTGCACTCACTATTCTGCTGGTGCAGTCACTGTGTACATACATTACTTATCCTGTACTGATCCTGAGTTACATCCTGTATTATACTCCAGAGCTGCACTCACTATTCTGCTGGTGCAGTCACTGTGTACATACATTACTTATACTGTACTGATCCCGAGTTACATCCTGTATTATACTCCAGAGCTGCACTCACTATTCTGCTGGTGCAGTCACCGTGTACATACATTACTTATCCTGTACTGATCCCGGGTTACATCCTTTATTATACTCCAGAGCTGCACTCACTATTCTGCTGGTGCAGTCACTGTGTACATACATTACTTATCCTGTACTGATCCTGAGTTACATCCTGTATTATACTCCAGAGCTGCACTCACTATTCTGCTGGTGCAGTCACTGTGTACATACATTACTTATCCTGTACTGTTCCTGAGTTACATCCTGTATTATACTCCAGAGCTGCACTCCCTATTCTGCTGGTGCAGTCACTGTGTACATACATTACTTATCCGGTACTGATCCTGAGTTACATCCTGTATTATACTCCAGAGCTGCACTCACTATTCTGCTGGTGCAGTCACTGTATACATACATTACTTATCCTGTACTGACCCTGATATACATCCTGCATTATACTCCAGAGCTGCACTCACTATTCTGCTGGTGCAGTCACTGTGTACATACATTACTTATCCTGCGCTGATCCTGAGTTACATCCTGTATTATACTCCAGAGCTGCACTCACTATTCTGCTGGTGCAGTCACTGTGTACATACATTCCCTATCCTGTACTGATCCTGAGTTACATCCTGTATTATACTCCAGAGCTGCACTCACTATTCTGCTGGTGCAGTCACTGTGTACATACATTACTTATCCTGTACTGATCCCGGGTTACATCCTTTATTATACTCCAGAGCTGCACTCACTATTCTGCTGGTGCAGTCACTGTGTACATACATTACTTATCCTGTACTGATCCTGAGTTACAACCTGTATTATACTCCAGAGCTGCACTCACTATTCTGCTGGTGCAGTCACTGTGTACATACATTACTTATCCTGTACTGATCCTGAGTTACATCCTGTATTATACTCCAGAGCTGCACTCACGATTCTGCTGGTGCAGTCACTGTGTACATACATTACTTATCCTGTACTGATCCTGAGTTACATCCTGTATTATACTCCAGAGCTGCACTCACTATTCTGCTGGTGCAGTCACTGTGTACATACATGACTTATCCTGCACTGATCCTGAGTTACATCCTGTATTATACTCCAGAGCTGCACTCACTATTCTGCTGGTGCAGTCACTGTGTACATACATTACATATCCTATGTACACAGTGACTACACCAGCAGAATAGTGAGTGCAGCTCTGGAGTATAATAAAGGATGTAACCCGGGATCAGTACAGGATAAGTAATGTATGTACACAGTGACTGCACCAGCAGAATAGTGAGTGCAGCTCTGGAGTATAATACAGGCTGTAGCTCGGGATCAGTACAGGATAAGTAATGTATGTACACAGTGACTGCACCAGCAGAATAGTGAGTGCAGCTCTGGAGTATAATACAGGATGTAACTCAGGATCAGTACAGGATAAGTAATGTATGTACACAGTGACTGCACCAGCAGAATAGTGAGTGCAGCTCTGGAGTATAATACAGGATGTAACTCAGGATCAGTACAGGATAAGTAATGTATGTACACAGTGACTGCACCAGCAGAATAGTGAGTGCAGCTCTGGAGTATAATACAGGATGTAACTCAGGATCAGTACAGGATAAGTAATGTATGTACACAGTGACTGCACCAGCAGAATAGTGAGTGCAGCTCTGGAGTATAATACAGGATGTAACTCAGGATCAGTACAGGATAAGTAATGTATGTACACAGTGACTGCACCAGCAGAATAGTGAGTGCAGCTCTGGAGTATAATACAGGATGTAACTCAGGATCAGTACAGGATAAGTAATGTATGTGCACAGTGACTGCACCAGCAGAATAGTGAGTGCAGCTCTGGAGTATAATACAGGATGTAACTCAGGATCAGTACAGGATAAGTAATGTATGTACACAGTGACTGCACCAGCAGAATAGTGAGTGCAGCTCTGGAGTATAATACAGGATGTAACTCAGGATCAGTACAGGATAAGTAATGTATGTACACGGTGTCTGCACCAGCAGAATAGTGAGTGCAGCTCTGGAGTATAATACAGGATGTAACTCAGGATCAGTACAGGATAAGTACTGCATGTACACAGTGACTGCACCAGCAGAATAGTGAGTGCAGCTCTGGAGTATAATACAGGATAAGTAATGTATGTACACAGTGACTGCACCAGCAGAATAGTGAGTGCAGCTCTGGAGTATAATACAGGATAAGTACTGCATGTACACAGTGACTGCTGCAGCTGAAGTTAACAGGTAGCTGATCTGCTCCGTCCTCCTCCAGCTGTTGCATGCATCAAGTACACTAACCTATGGATTATATACGTCCATGTACTATTACCTGTAGTCAGCATGGCGGGGGATGGTGGCAGCTCGTCGTCCTCCTCCAGGCCCCTCTTCAGCCGTTTCGGGGCAGAAGACGTTGAAGCGCATGCCCTGGTCTGGAGGCAGCTGCTATACACGTAAGTATATTAAGGAGAACGCCAGAACATCAGAAAGGGATCAGCAGCCTCGTCATCTGCGCCGGGTGACTCTGGGGTGTAGGACGGGGCTGAAGCGAGCAGCACATACGGCTGTAGGACCCCTAGCACTATGCCCTAAAGGGTAACACTGAGGGGCAGTCCACACCCTGTCCCAACATGCACACACACAGCAAGGATATCTCCTTCACCCAGGGGGACTCTCCAGGGACAGGAACACAGTAGAACGTCTGCCGCTCCAGGGTCACTGTCCGAGATGAATGGAAATCAACTTCCTGATGAGGCTGCAAGAGAGACATTGGAAGGGGTGAAACCATTGAGGGGAGCAGCTCAGCTCATGGTGAGGATAGCCGCACACCCTGTGTAAGGCAGAGGCACAGTGTCCAGTCCATGGTGAGGATAGCCGCGCACCCTGTGTAAGGCAGAAGCACAGTGTCCAGTCCATGGTGAGGATAGCCGCACACCCTGTGTAAGGCAGAGGCACAGTGTCCAGTCCATGGTGAGGATAGCAGCGCACCCTGTGTAAGGCAGAAGCACAGTGTCCACTCCATGGTGAGGATAGCCGCGCACCCTGTGTAAGGCAGAAGCACAGTGTCCACTCCATGGTGAGGATAGCAGCGCACCCTGTGTAAGGCAGAAGCACAGTGTCCACTCCATGGTGAGGATAGCAGAGCACCATGTGTAAGGCAGAAGCACAGTGTCCACTCCATGGTGAGGATAGCCGCGCACCCTGTGTAAGGCAGAAGCACAGTGTCCACTCCATGGTGAGGATAGCAGCACACCCTGTGTAAGGCAGAGGCACAGTGTCCACTCCATGGTGAGGATAGCCGCGCACCCTGTGTAAGGCAGAAGCACAGTGTCCACTCCATGGTGAGGATAGCAGCACACCCTGTGTAAGGCAGAAGCACAGTGTCCACTCCATGGTGAGGATAGCAGCACACCCTGTGTAAGGCAGAAGCACAGTGTCCACTCCATGGTGAGGATAGCCGCGCACCCTGTGTAAGGCAGAAGCACAGTGTCCACTCCATGGTGAGGATAGCAGCACACCCTGTGTAAGGCAGAGGCACAGTGTCCACTCCATGGTGAGGATAGCCGCGCACCCTGTGTAAGGCAGAAGCACAGTGTCCACTCCATGGTGAGGATAGCAGCACACCATGTGTAAGGCAGAAGCACAGCGTCCACTCCATGAGGATAGCCGCGCACCCTGTGTAAGGCAGAAGCACAGCGTCCACTCCATGGTGAGGATAGCCGCGCACCCTGTGTAAGGCAGAAGCACAGTGTCCACTCCATGGTGAGGATAGCAGCGCACCCTGTGTAAGGCAGAAGCACAGTGTCCACTCCATGGTGAGGATAGCAGCACACCCTGTGTAAGGCAGAAGCACAGTGTCCAGTCCATGGTGAGGATAGCAGCGCACCCTGTGTAAGGCAGAGGCACAGTGTCCAGTCCATGGTGAGGATAGCAGAGCACCCTGTGTAAGGCAGAAGCACAGTGTCCACTCCATGGTGAGGATTGCCGCACACCCTGTGTAAGGCAGAAGCACAGTGTCCACTCCATGGTGAGGATAGCAGCACACCCTGTGTAAGGCAGAAGCACAGTGTCCACTCCATGGTGAGGATAGCAGCGCACCCTGTGTAAGGCAGAAGCACAGTGTCCACTCCATGGTGAGGATTGCCGCACACCCTGTGTAAGGCAGAGGCACAGTGTCCAGTCCATGGTGAGGATAGCCGCGCACCCTGTGTAAGGCAGAAGCACAGTGTCCACTCCATGGTGAGGATAGCAGCACACCATGTGTAAGGCAGAGGCACAGTGTCCAGTCCATGGTGAGGATAGCCGCGCACCCTGTGTAAGGCAGAAGCACAGTGTCCACTCCATGGTGAGGATAGCCGCACACCCTGTGTAAGGCAGAAGCACAGTGTCCACTCCATAGTGAGGATAGCAGCGCACCCTGTGTAAGGCAGAAGCACAGTGTCCACTCCATGGTGAGGATAGCAGAGCACCATGTGTAAGGCAGAAGCACAGTGTCCAGTCCATGGTGAGGATAGCAGAGCACCATGTGTAAGGCAGAAGCACAGTGTCCAGTCCATGGTGAGGATAGCAGAGCACCATGTGTAAGGCAGAAGCACAGTGTCCACTCCATGGTGAGGATAGCAGAGCACCCTGTGTAAGGCAGAAGCACAGTGTCCACTCCATGGTGAGGATAGCTGCACACCCTGTGTAAGGCAGAAGCACAGTGTCCACTCCATGGTGAGGATAGCAGCACACCCTGTGTAAGGCAGAAGCACAGTGTCCACTCCATGGTGAGGATAGCAGCACACCATGTGTAAGGCAGAGGCACAGTGTCCAGTCCATGGTGAGGATAGCAGCGCACCCTGTGTAAGGCAGAAGCACAGTGTCCACTCCATGGTGAGGATAGCAGCGCACCATGTGTAAGGCAGAAGCACAGTGTCCACTCCATGGTGAGGATAGCAGCACACCATGTGTAAGGCAGAGGCACAGTGTCCAGTCCATGGTGAGCATAGCAGAGCACCCTGTGTAAGGCAGAAGCACAGTGTCCACTCCATAGTGAGGATAGCAGCGCACCCTGTGTAAGGCAGAAGCACAGTGTCCACTCCATGGTGAGGATAGCAGCACACCCTGTGTAAGGCAGAAGCACAGTATCCACTCCATGGTGAGGATAGCCGCGCACCCTGTGTAAGGCAGAGGCACAGTGTCCACTCCATGGTGAGGATAGCCGCACACCCTGTGTAAGGCAGAGGCACAGTGTCCAGTCCATGGTGAGGATAGCAGCGCACCATGTGTAAGGCAGAAGCACAGTGTCCACTCCATGGTGAGGATAGCCGTGCACCCTGTGTAAGGCAGAAGCACAGTGTCCACTCCATGGTGAGGATAGCAGCACACCATGTGTAAGGCAGAAGCACAGTGTCCACTCCATGGTGAGGATAGCCGCGCACCCTGTGTAAGGCAGAAGCAGTGTCCACTCCATGGTGAGGATAGCAGCACACCCTGTGTAAGGCAGAAGCACAGTGTCCACTCCATGGTGAGGATAGCCACGCAGCCTGTGTAAGGCAGAAGCACAGTGTCCACTCCATGGTGAGGATAGCAGAGCACCATGTGTAAGGCAGAAGCACAGTGTCCACTCCATGGTGAGGATAGCAGCACACCCTGTGTAAGGCAGAAGCACAGTGTCCACTCCATGGTGAGGATAGCAGCGCACCCTGTGTAAGGCAGAAGCACAGCGTCCACTCCATGGTGAGGATAGCAGCGCACCCTGTGTAAGGCAGAAGCACAGCGTCCACTCCATGGTGAGGATAGCAGCGCACCCTGTGTAAGGCAGAAGCACAGCGTCCACTCCATGGTGAGGATAGCAGAGCACCCTGTGTAAGGCAGAAGCACAGCGTCCACTCCATGGTGAGGATAGCAGAGCACCATGTGTAAGGCAGAAGCACAGTGTCCACTACATGGTGAGGATAGCAGAGCACCATGTGTAAGGCAGAAGCACAGTGTCCACTCCATGGTGAGGATAGCAGAGCACCCTGTGTAAGGCAGAAGCACAGTGTCCACTCCATGGTGAGGATAGCAGCGCACCTTGTGTAAGGCAGAAGCACAGTGTCCACTCCATGGTGAGGATAGCAGAGCACCATGTGTAAGGCAGAAGCACAGTGTCCACTCCATGGTGAGGATAGCAGCGCACCCTGTGTAAGGCAGAAGCAGTGTCCACTCCATGGTGAGGATAGCCGCGCACCCTGTGTAAGGCAGAAGCACAGTGTCCACTCCATGGTGAGGATAGCAGCGCACCCTGTGTAAGGCAGAAGCACAGTGTCCACTCCATGGTGAGGATAGCAGCGCACCCTGTGTAAGGCAGAAGCACAGTGTCCACTCCATGGTGAGGATAGCAGCGCACCCTGTGTAAGGCAGAGGCACAGTGTCCACTCCATGGTGAGGATAGCAGCACACCCTGTGTAAGGCAGAAGCACAGTGTCCACTCCATGGTGAGGATAGCAGCACACCCTGTGTAAGGCAGAAGCACAGTGTCCACTCCATGGTGAGGATAGCAGCGCACCCTGTGTAAGGCAGAAGCACAGTGTCCACTCCATGGTGAGGATAGCCGCGCACCCTGTGTAAGGCAGAAGCACAGTGTCCACTCCATGGTGAGGATAGCAGCGCACCCTGTGTAAGGCAGAAGCACAGTGTCCACTCCATGGTGAGGATAGCAGAGCACCCTGTGTAAGGCAGAAGCACAGCGTCCACTCCATGGTGAGGATAGCAGCACACCCTGTGTAAGGCAGAAGCACAGTGTCCACTCCATGGTGAGGATAGCAGAGCACCATGTGTAAGGCAGAAGCACAGTGTCCACTCCATGAGGATAGCCGCGCACCCTGTGTAAGGCAGAAGCGTAGTGTCCACTCCATGGTGAGGATAGCAGCGCACCCTGTGTAAGGCAGAAGCACAGTGTCCACTCCATGGTGAGGATAGCAGCGCACCCTGTGTAAGGCAGAAGCACAGTGTCCACTCCATGGTGAGGATAGCAGCGCACCCTGTGTAAGGCAGAAGCACAGTGTCCACTCCATGGTGAGGATAGCAGCGCACCATGTGTAAGGCAGAAGCACAGTGTCCACTCCATGGTGAGGATAGCAGCGCACCCTGTGTAAGGCAGAAGCACAGTGTCCACTCCATGGTGAGGATAGCAGCGCACCCTGTGTAAGGCAGAAGCACAGTGTCCACTCCATGGTGAGGATAGCAGAGCACCCTGTGTAAGGCAGAAGCACAGCGTCCACTCCATGGTGAGGATAGCAGCGCACCCTGTGTAAGGCAGAAGCACAGTGTCCACTCCATGGTGAGGATAGCAGCGCACCCTGTGTAAGGCAGAAGCACAGTGTCCACTCCATGGTGAGGATAGCAGCGCACCCTGTGTAAGGCAGAAGCACAGTGTCCACTCCATGGTGAGGATAGCAGAGCACCCTGTGTAAGGCAGAAGCACAGCGTCCACTCCATGGTGAGGATAGCAGCGCACCCTGTGTAAGGCAGAAGCAGTGTCCACTCCATGGTGAGGATAGCAGCACACCCTGTGTAAGGCAGAAGCACAGCATCCACTCCATGGTGAGGATAGCAGCGCACCCTGTGTAAGGCAGAAGCACAGCGTCCACTCCATGGTGAGGATAGCAGCGCACCATGTGTAAGGCAGAAGCACAGTGTCCACTCCATGGTGAGGATAGCAGCACACCATGTGTAAGGCAGAAGCACAGTGTCCACTCCATGGTGAGGATAGCCGCGCACCCTGTGTAAGGCAGAAGCACAGTGTCCACTCCATGGTGAGGATAGCAGCGCACCCTGTGTAAGGCAGATGCACAGCGTCCACTCCATGGTGAGGATAGCAGCGCACCCTGTGTAAGGCAGAAGCACAGCGTCCACTCCATGGTGAGGATAGCAGCGCACCCTGTGTAAGTCAGAAGCACAGCGTCCACTCCATGGTGAGGATAGCAGCGCACCCTGTGTAAGGCAGAAGCACAGTGTCCACTCCATGGTGAGGATAGCCGCGCACCCTGTGTAAGGCAGAAGCACAGTGTCCACTCCATGGTGAGGATAGCAGCGCACCATGTGTAAGGCAGAAGCACAGTGTCCACTCCATGGTGAGGATAGCAGCACACCCTGTGTAAGGCAGAAGCACAGTGTCCACTCCATGGTGAGGATAGCAGCGCACCCTGTGTAAGGCAGAAGCACAGTGTCCACTCCATGGTGAGGATAGCAGCACACCCTGTGTAAGGCAGAAGCACAGTGTCCACTCCATGGTGAGGATAGCAGCGCACCCTGTGTAAGGCAGAAGCACAGTGTCCACTCCATGGTGAGGATAGCCGTGCACCCTGTGTAAGGCAGAAGCACAGTGTCCACTCCATGGTGAGGATAGCAGCGCACCCTGTGTAAGGTAGAAGCACAGTGTCCACTCCATGGTGAGGATAGCAGCGCACCTTGTGTAAGGCAGAAGCACAGTGTCCACTCCATGGTGAGGATAGCAGCGCACCTTGTGTAAGGCAGAAGCACAGTGTCCACTCCATGGTGAGGATAGCAGCGCACCCTGTGTAAGGCAGAAGCACAGCGTCCACTCCATGGTGAGGAGAGCAGAGCACCATGTGTAAGGCAGAAGCACAGCGTCCACTCCATGGTGAGGATAGCAGCACACCATGTGTAAGGCAGAAGCACAGTGTCCACTCCATGGTGAGGATAGCAGCGCACCCTGTGTAAGGCAGAAGCACAGTGTCCACTCCATGGTGAGGATAGCAGCGCACCCTGTGTAAGGCAGAAGCAGTGTCCACTCCATGGTGAGGATAGCAGCGCACCTTGTGTAAGGCAGAAGCACAGTGTCCACTCCATGGTGAGGATAGCCGCGCACCCTGTGTAAGGCAGAAGCACAGTGTCCACTCCATGGTGAGGATAGCCGCGCACCCTGTGTAAGGCAGAAGCAGTGTCCACTCCATGGTGAGGATAGCAGCGCACCCTGTGTAAGGCAGAGGCACAGTGTCCAGTCCATGGTGAGGATAGCCGTGCACCCTGTGTAAGGCAGAAGCAGTGTCCACTCCATGTTGGGATTGTGCTCTTCTGTTTGTCAAAAAACAAACAAAAAACACACACCTCTCTTTTAGTAAAAAAATATGTAAATCCCATTTATTATAGTATGTTAAAAGAAATAATAATAATAAAACACACATCCCCCTCAGACGCTTGCACGTTTCAAGCTCGGGGCTCTGCGGTCTCACAGAAGGACGGATTTCATGCTCATAAATCTGACAGGGGCCATTTTAACTCCTTCACAGAGTGTCTCCTAGACAAAACAAGCTAAAAGACGTTTCATTTCATTGATAATAGGATTTTCTGTGCTAACCTGGGCTGAGTTCATTGGGGGACACAGAAGACCATGGGTATAGCTGCTGCTGCGGCCACTAGGAGGCGACACTGCTGTCAGCTATACCGCTCCTGCAGACACCCAGCTCATCAGATCGTACACATACACTGGCCGGAATATACTCATGGAAGCCGTAAGGATGGCAGCATACATCTGTGCTTAGAAAGGAGCGCCCCCTAAGGAGCAGGTACTGTGGAAGACAGAGGCCCCAGAGAGGCTCGTTGTGAGACTTCTAACAAAAGAAGCCGTTTCATACTCCGCAAGCTGTAGGCTGAAGAACAAAAACACCGGCGGTGTGTAGATTAGTCCGACCATCTACTGTCACCGGGGACAATGTGGTCATCAGCGGAATGTCCGATAGGAGAAATACTTCTCCAGGACGTCCAACGTCACAAAAACACCAGAGAAAATCTGGACATAAGAAAAAAATATTGCAGGCGTTCCAGAACAGTAAGAATCCAACCTCAGGAGTATGGATACTGGCCGTGTAGACAAACAATCTGGGGGGGGCATAACGTCGAAAGGGTGCTGCGTTCCGGCAACTAAACATCTATTAGCAGTGACAACATGCGACAGCACCAGTCACGTCCAGTGAGGGGGGGATAAGCAGTTGATGCACAGTATGTGCCCTGAATAGGCGAGTCCCCTACATAAGGACATGTCAAATCTATTACTCCTCAAAAGAGGCAGTGTTAATGGTGTCACAGCATCATCGGTTAGCGCCAATGTCCCACTTAAAATAAGAACCATGTGGTGGACCAAGGTTATAGAAACTAAGGGGTTATGCCAACCAGGGAGCACCCTGCAATAGTGCGCACCAGAAGTGAATGGCTTATCAGCTATAGCATGCATACTGGTCAGAGAATGGAAGTACTGCAGATGACCATGTCATCAGGAATGAGTGGACAAATCAGCTAAAACTGCAAGCGCAAGCATAGAGACCCAACCTACTGGTGCAACGGCATCCATTGGTCACGTAAAATGAGCTGGAGATCCATCGGAGAGGGAATGTAGACACCATCACCACTTAGTGTGAGGGTTTCACCTACAGGAGAGAAGCTACAGCATACAGAGCCAGAACATGGAACGGAAGGCAACGGGGTGAAAACCACAGAACCATATCCAGTGCTAATGCAAGGAGAGAGGAAGAAAGCAACGCGGGTGCCACCATGGCTCACAGGGGTGCATAAGCCCCGAGCCCGAGAGGGAACCACACAGTGGTAGACAAGGCACCTAGGGCTAAGGCAAACTCTCCACCTGAGAATGGGGCCAGACAGGAGTACCACGGGAACCAGCGCTGGCACAATACTCCACCTGAGGAGGAGGTCATACTGTATAATATATCTATTGATAGCACCATACTGCACCTGATGAGGACACCATACAGAAGGAGCCACGGTATGTAGTACGAACGCAAATACTCCAAGGGGGAAGACTGTTCAGCAGGAGCCATGGCACGAAGTGCGAGATCCCGTCAGAGGGAGAAGAGTCATGGGTGGTATGTATATATTGTTTAGTCACAGGGTACCCAGTTATAAAACGTAGCCTTTAATATTGTATACGTAAAAAATAAACTCCCACAAAAAAAACACATAAAAAGAAAAACGACCAGGCATGAGTGGATATACACTTCGTATACTCTGAGGAAATGTACCTGGTACTTCCAGACTGCTTGAGGAGACCGTAATGTAGGCAGGGTAGTCGCTCTTGAATTGGGCCTATCCCTGAAAATGACCCTTTACTGCGTAGTCCATGCCTAAAAAACGGAATGGCCCCCCCCCCCCTCTGATAGGGGCTATCCAGTGTTCAGGAACCTCCTAAAATGCCCTAGACTGACCCAATTAAGGGATGGAATGGGTAGAGCCAGATTGCATGCCCAGTTATATCCTCATTGGCCATGATTGTAAGACCGCCTTCCAGCCAATCACCTGTCTCCCCATTGGTCATGATTGTAAGACCGCCTTCCAGCCAATCACCTGTCTCCCCATTGGCCATGATTGTAAGACCGCCTTCCAGCCAATCACCTGTCTCCCCATTGGTCATGATTGTAAGACCGCCTTCCAGCCAATCACCTGTCTCCCCATTGGTCATGATTGTAAGACCGCCTTCCAGCCAATCACCTGTCTCCCCATTGGTCATGATTGTAGGACCGCCTTCCATCTTCTGGTATAAATAAACCTCGCCCAGCTGTTGGAAGCAGGCACATTATTGGGTCCTACTTGAGAACGTCTCTGTGGCGTTGTTTTGGAGGAACTGCGCACACATCGACACACACTACACCAAGGATTTCCCGATTGTACTTCTGGCGGTCATTTTCGGTTGTGACAAGACAAAGGAGCAAATGGCGATATCAAATCCTTCCCCTGAGAAGAAGCCCATACAGATAGTAACCACCGAAACAAGGGCTAGCGCAATACACGAAAAGGCCATACAGCAGTAGCCATGATCTGTAGCACTAGCGTAAATACTCCACCTGAGAAGGAGGCTATATCATATAGTAGCCACAAAAGCCAAAGTCAGGGTAGACACGCCACCTGGGAAGGAGGCCCTACAGTGGTGCTAGCGTACATACTGCCCTGTGAAGAGGACATACAGTAGTAGCCATGGAATGGAGCGCTAGCCTAAATACGCCACCTGAAAAGGCGGAGAGCTAGACGTGGAAACAGTATCCAGAGGCAGAGCAATACTCAATTCGCTTGGTAGTAACCACCGAATGCCATTCAAGGGGAGATACACCACCTAAGGTGCTGAGTATCATGACCAACCATGTAGTGTGGAGTCTCTTGGCATACAGCCCCCATGGAAGAGGAAGAATATGGTAGGAAATATAGTACCTGGTGCTGTGCCGTAGTAGTGCAATTACCTCACCCGTTCATGTGAATACTGAACTTGTGGGAGTAGGTAACGAAGGATTATACTATCCAGTGATAGAGCAATTACTCTGCCTATGGAAGGGGGTAATGCGACCGGCTGTGCCGTATCCAGTGGTCGTTCAATTACACCACCCGTGAAGGGAGGTAATGTGACAGGTTGTACAGTATGCAGTGGTTGTACGATTACACCGCCTATGGAGGGGGGGGGGGGTAATACGACAGGCTGTACAGTATGCAGTGGTAGTGCAATTACACCGCCTATGGAGGGGGGGTGGGGTAATACGACAGGCTGTACAGTATGCAGTGGTTGTACGATTACACCGCCTATGGAGGGGGGGGGGTGTAATACGACAGGCTGTACAGTATGCAGTGGTAGTGCAATTACACCACCTATGGAAGGGGGGGGGGGTAATACGACAGGCTGTACAGTATGCAGTGGTAGTGCAATTACACCGCCTATGGAGGGGGGGGGGATGTAATACGACAGGCTGTACAGTATGCAGTGGTAGTGCGATTACACCACCTATGGAGGGGGGGGGGTAATACGACAGGCTGTATAGTATGCAGTGGTAGTGCGATTACACCACCTATGGAAGGGGGGGTAATACGACAGGCTGTATAGTATGCAGTGGTAGTGCGATTACACCACCTATGGAAGGGGGGGTAATACGACAGGCTGTACAGTATGCAGTGGTAGTGCGATTACACGGCCTATGGAAGGGGGGGTAATACGACAGGCTGTACAGTATGCAGTGGTAGTGCGATTACACCGCCTATGGAAGGGGGGGTAATACGACAGGCTGTACAGTATGCAGTGGTAGTGCGATTACACCGCCTATGGAAGGGGGGGTAATACGACAGGCTGTACAGTATGCAGTGGTAGTACGATTACACCGCCTATGGAAGGGGGGGGGTAATACGACAGGCTGTACAGTATGCAGTGGTAGTGCGATTACACCGCCTATGGAAGGGGGGGGTAATACGACAGGCTGTACAGTATGCAGTGGTAGTGCGATTACACCGCCTATGGAAGGGGGGGTAATACGACAGGCTGTACAGTATGCAGTGGTAGTGCGATTACACCACCTATGGAAGGGGGGGTAATTGTCACAACCAGACAGCTGAGAAGCTCTGACAGAGGCCTTTCAGAACCTCCTCCTTGAGTTTCTGTGTTGTGGTATTCAGCTCCTCCTCTCGTTAGCCCCTCTCAGCTGTCATGTGTTGGACTAATTGCTTCCCTTTAAATTCTTCCCCAGAATGCTTTTCTGGGCGGCTTATACTACTTCCTGGAGTGTGTGTGCATGCTGACTCTGTCCTCCTGTTTGCTTCAAAGCTAAGTGTTGTACCTTTATCTGTTATTTTCTGTTTGCTGGATCCCAGGTGACCCTGACTCCCTCCGTATCTTGTGTAGGGAGCCGGTGGTCGTGTCCCCTCACTATTGTAGGGTGCTCAGGGCTTTATAGTCAAGGTTCGTGGATATGCAAACCTCCACCATTCGGATCTTTGCATAGGCTGAGCAGCCAGGGAAAGTGCCAGGTCTTCTGCAGGGGTCCCCCTTTTGTTCCTTAGCTGTTGGATCCAGCGAGACATTTATGCATGTTGCTTTGCCTTGTTTCCTGTACACCGTCCGTGACATTATAAGCCGCCATAACCGTCTCAAGCATGGATCCGGTTTCACTTTTGGCTGAACGCTTCCAGGGTCTTTCATTGGAGGTAGCAGATCTCTGTAAGACTTTTTCTCAGCTTCAAGTGACCGGTTCAGCTTGCGTTCATGGAGTTTGTTCTGAGCCCAAGATCTCGCTCCCGGATACGTTCTCCGGGGGTAGTGAGAATTTTGTGCGTTTTAGAGAGGCTTGCAAACTCCATTTTCGCCTTCTTCCCCATTCTTCTGGTGATGAGGAACGGAGGGTGGGGATCATTATATCGCTGCTCAGGGGTAACGCTCAGTCCTGGGCCTTTTCGCTGCCGGTGGGGGCACGGCCTCTCCGTTCAGTGGATGAATTCTTTTTAGCCCTGGGTCAGATATATGATGATCCGGATCGTATTGCTCTGGCGGAGTCTAGACTACGTCTATTATGCCAGGGTAAACAATCCGCAGAAATATACTGCTCAGAATTTCGGAGATGGGCAGCTGATACTGGTTGGAATGATGCTGCGCTCCGAAGTCAATTTTGCCATGGTCTTTCAGAGGGATTGAAAGATGCATTTGCCTTTCATGAGAGGCCTATTTCTTTGGACTCTGCTATGTCTCAGGCCGTTCGTATTGACAGGCGTCTTAGAGAGAGAGGAGAGATCTCTCCTTCCTGTCATACTCGGTCCCAGGACTGTGCAGCGGTCCCATTCTGTGCGCAGGGGTCTCAGTCGCTGTCAGCCCCTTCTGAGCAGGAGCCCATGCAGCTGGGGTTGATTGCTTCTGACAATAGAAGATTCAGCTCGCATGGGAGGGTTTGTTTTTGTTGTGGAGGTATAAATCATTTGGCAAATATTTGTCCCTCTAGGAGATTCAGGCAGTTTTCTGGGAGTAATAAAGAAACAAACAGGAAAAAATCTTTTAAAAATGTTCCGTCTGTTACTATTGGCAGGGTTGAGGCGGAAATTGAAGGTTTTCCATTTGCTTGTAGTTCCCGTTTTGTCCTGCCGGCTAGGGTGGCGCTAGAGAGCAAGAACATTTTTTGTGAGATTTTTGTGGATAGTGGAGCAGCGGTCAATCTCATTGATAATCAATTTGCGATAACTCATGGTTTCCAGGTGCGCACTTTGGGAAAGGATATTCCTGTTTTTGCTATTGATTCCGCTCCACTTTCTCAAAAATCATTAAAGGGCATAGTTCACAATATCCGTTTAATTGTGAGTGATGCTCATGTTGAGGATGTGTCATGTTTCGTCCTTAGCGGTTTACCCACCCCTCTGGTGTTGGGGCTGCCCTGGCTCACTAAGCATAACCCCACCATTGATTGGCAAGCGAGGCAAATAAATGGTTGGAGTGACTTTTGCAGAGAGAATTGCCTCACGACATCTGTTTCTGAGGTTGCTACTAAGACTGTACCATCTTTTCTCTCTGAATTTTCGGATGTCTTCTCTGAGAGTGGAGTTCAGGATTTGCCCCCGCACAGGGAGTACGATTGCCCTATTAATCTCATCCCAGACGCCAAGCTGCCTAAATCTCGTTTATACAACCTCTCCCAACCTGAGAGGATCGCTATGCGTGCTTATATCTCTGAGAATCTGAGAAAGGGACACATACGACCCTCGAAGTCACCTGTTGCCGCTGGGTTTTTCTTTGTTAAGAAAAAAGATGGTTCTTTAAGACCTTGTCTGGATATCAGGGAGCTGAACAATATCACAATTCGTGACCCTTATCCGCTTCCTCTGATCCCGGACCTATTTAACCAGGTTGTTGGGGCTAAAGTCTTTTCCAAATTAGATTTAAGAGGGACATACAACCTGGTCAGGGTCAGAGAAGGGGACGAATGGAAGACGGCCTTCAATACCCCTGAGGGCCATTTTGAAAATTTGGTTATGCCTTTTGGTTTGATGAATGCCCCAGCCGTTTTTCAGCATTTCGTGAACAGCATTTTTTATCATTTGATGGGAAAATTTGTATTAGTGTATTTGGATGACATTTTGATTTTTTCTCCCGATTTCAAAACTCATAAGGAACATTTACGTCAGGTCTTGCTCATCCTGCGGGAGAATAAATTATATGCGAAACTGGAAAAATGTGTGTTTGCGGTTCCAGAAATTCTATTTCTGGGGTTTCTTCTCTCCGCTTCTGGTTTTCGCATGGACCCCGAGAAGGTCCGCGATGTGCTTGAGTGGGAGCTTCCTGAGAATCAAAAGGCGTTGATGCGTTTTTTGGGCTTTGCCAATTATTACAGGAAGTTCATTTTGAATTATTCTTCTATTGTTAAACCACTCACTGATATGACCAGAAAGGGGGTAGATTTTTCTTCTTGGTCAGTAGAGGCGCGTAAGGCTTTTTCTGATATCAAGGAGAGTTTTGCTTCCGCTCCCATCTTGGTGCAACCTGATGTTTCTTTACCCTTCATAGTTGAGGTTGATGCTTCTGAGGTGGGTGTGGGGGCGGTCTTGTCTCAGGGTTCCTCTCCTGCCAATTGGCGACAGTGTGCCTTTTTCTCAAGAAAACTCTCCTCCGCAGAGAGAAATTACGATGTGGGAGATAGGGAATTGTTGGCCATCAAGTTGGCTTTTGAGGAATGGCGCCATTGGCTAGAGGGAGCCAGACACCCTATTACCGTATTTACTGACCATAAAAATCTGGCCTACTTGGAGTCAGCCAAGCGTCTGAACCCGAGACAGGCCAGATGGTCGTTGTTCTTTTCTAGGTTTAATTTTGTTGTCACGTTCCGCCCTGGAGTTAAGAATGTGAAGGCAGATGCCCTGTCACGTTGTTTTCCGGGAGGCGGGAATTTTGAAGACCCGGGTCCCATTTTGGCTGAAGGTGTGGTGGTCTCTGCTCTTTTTCCTGAATTGGAGGCAGAGGTGCAGGCAGCCCAGTCAGAGGCTCCTGATCTTTGTCCTCCTGGGAGGTTGTTTGTGCCTCTCGCTTTAAGACACAAGATTTTTAAAGAACACCACGATACGGTCCTTGCTGGGCACCCGGGGGTAAGAGCCACACTGGATCTCATCGCTCGGAGATTCTGGTGGCCTGCGCTTCGTAAGTCGGTTGAGGGTTTGGTGGCAGCCTGCGAGACTTGCGCTCGTGCCAAAGTCCCTCATTCACGGCCATCAGGTCCTCTCCTTCCCTTACCCATTCCTTCCCGTCCTTGGACACATCTGTCCATGGACTTCATAACAGACCTGCCTCGTTCCTCGGGGAAGACTGTGATTCTGGTGGTGGTGGACCGTTTTAGCAAAATGGTGCATTTCATCCCTTTTCCTGGTTTGCCCAATGCTAAGACGCTGGTGCAGGCATTTGTTGATCACATTGTCAAATTGCACGGTATTCCTTCAGACATAGTCTCTGATAGGGGCACGCAGTTTGTTTCCAGATTCTGGAAGGCTTTCTGTTCTCGCTTGGGGGTTCGGTTGTCATTCTCTTCTGCTTTCCACCCGCAGTCGAATGGCCAGACAGAGCGCGTCAATCAGAATCTGGAGACATATCTGCGTTGTTTTGTGGCGGAGAATCAAGAGGATTGGTGTTCTTTTTTGTCCCTTGCTGAGTTTGCTTTAAAATAACCGTCAGGAGTCCTCTGATAAGTCACCATTTTTTGGTGCATATGGGTTTCATCCACAGTTTGGGACTTTCTCGGGAGAGGGGTCTTCTGGTTTACCTGATGAGGACAGATTCTCCTCGTCATTGTCATCTATTTGGCAAAAGATTCAAGAAAATCTAAAGAGCATGAGTGAGAGATATAAGCGTGTGGCTGATAAGAGACGTGTGCTTGGTCCGGACCTGAATGTTGGTGATCTGGTGTGGTTGTCTACCAAGAATATCAAATTGAAGGTTCCCTCCTGGAAGTTGGGTCCTAGGTTTATTGGGCCTTACAAAATCCTGTCTGTCATCAATCCTGTTGCATACCGTCTTGATCTTCCTCAGACTTGGAAGATCCATAATGTTTTTCCTAAGTCCTTATTGAAACCTTATGTTCAACCCATTGTACCCTCGCCTTTGCCTCCTCCTCCGATTATGGTTGATGGGAATCTTGAATTTCAGGTCTCTAGGATTGTGGATTCTCGTCTTGTCCGCGGTTCTCTTCAGTACCTTGTTCAGTGGGAGGGTTATGATCCTGAGGAGAGGATGTGGGTCCCAGTGACGGACATTAAGGCCTCTCGTCTCATCAGGGCTTTCCATAGGTCCCATCCTGAGAAGGTGGGTTCTGAGTGTCCGGAGTCCACTCGTAGAGGGAGGGGTACTGTCACAACCAGACAGCTGAGAAGCTCTGACAGAGGCCTTTCAGAACCTCCTCCTTGAGTTTCTGTGTTGTGGTATTCAGCTCCTCCTCTCGTTAGCCTCTCTTAGCTGTCATGTCTTGGACTAATTGCTTCCCTTTAAATTCTTCCCCAGAAGGCTTTTCTGGGCGGCTTATATTACTTCCTGGAGTGTGTGTGCATGCTGACTCTGTCCTCCTGTTTGCTTCAAAGCTAAGTGTTGTACCTTTATCTGTTATTTTCTGTTTGCTGGATCCCAGGTGACCCTGACTCCCTCCGTATCTTGTGTAGGGAGCCGGTGGTCGTGTCCCCTCACTATTGTAGGGTGCTCAGGGCTTTATAGTCAAGGTTCGTGGATATGCAAACCTCCACCATTCGGATCTTTGCATAGGCTGAGCAGCCAGGGAAAGTACCAGGTCTTCTGCAGGGGTCTCCCTTGGTTCCTTAGTTTTTGGATCCAGCGAGTCGTTTATACATGTTGCTTTGCCTTGTTTCCTGTACACCGTCCGTGACAGTAATACGACAGGCTGTACAGTATGCAGTGGTAGTGCGATTACACCACCTATGGAAGGGGGCGGGGGGTAATACGACAGGCTGTACAGTATGCAGTGGTAGTGCGATTACGCCACCTATGGAGGGGGGTAATACGACAGGCTGTACAGTATGCAGTGGTAGTGCGATTACGCCACCTATAGAGGGGGGGGTGTAATACGACAGGCTGTACAGTATTCAGTGGTAGTGCGATTACGCCACCTATGGAGGGGGGGGGTGTAATACGACAGGCTGTACAGTATGCAGTGGTAGTGCGATTACGCCACCTATGGAGGGGGGGGTGTAATACGACAGGCTGTACAGTATGCAGCGGTAGTGCGATTACGCCACCTATGGAGGGGGGGTAATACGACAGGCTGTACAGTATGCAGCGGTAGTGCGATTACGCCACCTATGGAAGGGGGGGGGTAATACGACAGGCTGTACAGTATGCAGTGGTAGTGCGATTACGCCACCTATGGAAGGGGGGGGGGTAATACGACAGGCTGTACAGTATGCAGCGGTAGTGCGATTACACCACCTATGGAGGGGGGGGGGGTAATACGACAGGCTGTACAGTATGCAGCGGTAGTGCGATTACGCCACCTATGGAAGGGGGGGGGAATACGACAGGCTGTACAGTATGCAGTGGTTGTGCAATTACACCACCTATGGAAGGGGGGGGGGGGTAATACGACAGGCTGTACAGTATGCAGTGGTAGTGCGATTACGCCACCTATGGAAGGGGGGGGGGGGGAATAAGACAGGCTGTACAGTATGCAGTGGTAGTGCGATTACGCCACCTATGGAGGGGGGGGGAATACGACAGGCTGTACAGTATGCAGTGGTAGTGCGATTACACCACCTATGGAAGGGGGGGGGGGGTAATACGACAGGCGGTACAGTATGGTATGCAGTGGTAGTGCGATTACACCGCCTATGGAAGGGGGGGGGGTAATACGACAGGCTGTACAGTATGCAGTGGTTGTGCAATTACGCCCCCTATGGGGGGGGGGGTAATACGACAGGCTGTACAGTATGAAGTGGTAGTGCGATTACACCGCCTATGGAGGGGGGGGGGGGGAATACGACAGGCTGTACAGTATGCAGTGGTAGTGCAATTACGCCACCTATGGAAGGGGGGGTAATACGACAGGCTGTACAGTATGCAGTGGTAGTGCAATTACACCACCTATGGGGGGGGGTAATACGACAGGCTGTACAGTATGCAGTGGTAGTGCGATTACACCGCCTATGGAGGGGGGGGGGGAATACGACAGGCTGTACAGTATGCAGTGGTAGTGCAATTACACCACCTATGGGGGGGGGGTAATACGACAGGCTGTACAGTATGCAGTGGTAGTGCGATTACACCACCTATGGAGGGGGGGGGGGGTAATACGACAGGCTGTACAGTATGCAGTGGCAGTGCGATTACACCGCCTATGGAGGGGGTAATGCGGGGTTATGGTTACAGTATCCTGTGATGGTGCATTTACGCTACATAAGAGAAATGTGGCAATTCACCAGAGTGTGAAGCATCCAGTGGTAATTACTCCACCCGAGGAGCGAGTAACTCGACAGGATGCACGGTATAGGTGGGCTGTGCAATAAGTCCGTCTATGGATGGATGGTCATATACTCCAATTACTCCATCTATGGGAGGAGGGGAATATGGATATACAGATGCACAGCAACCAGTGGTAGTGCAACTACTCCACTTAAGGGGGGGGGGGGACGACGCGACAAGATGTAAGGTCCGTGAAAGTGGTGGTGGGGGGGGGGGGATTTGGATGACAAACATCCAGTGGACTTGTTGCAGGGAAGTGCGGCAGTAACCGCATGAGGGGGAGCGCACAGGCACCACCTTAGAGGGGTCAAGTCCTTATGCTCTATGACATCTAATTGATAATATCTATATAAAAAAAGAAAAAAGAAAAGGTGGAAGGTGAAGACCAGGTGGCTGCCCGGCATATTTGTTCCAAAGGGACACGGGCCGATTCTGCCCATGAAGCGACCGGCCTCGAGACCCTCCGGAGGCTTGATGTCCATAGAGTTATAACACAACACGATTGTTGACCTGACCCATCTGCTAGAAGTTTTACTTGCTGCTTGCCCCCTACTGGTTCCAGTCCGTCTTCCTGAAGGTACTGGTTGCTTCAAGCTAGGCCAGGACACATCTACGGACATCTAGCATTTGGAAACGAGCTTCCTTCTTTGAGCCTGATGGAAGACCCAACCGATGGTAGCGATACTTAGGGTTAACCCTAACCCACTAACCCTGTGTACAGTGAAAGTTTGAAACAACCTTAGCCAGAAAAACCGATTCTGTTGTCTCTAATGGTTAAGTAGGGAGGTCTGCAGGAGAACGCCTGCATTTCTCCCACTCTTCTGGCAGTTGTGATGACTACAATGAACATTGTTTTAAAGGAGAGCAACTTTATGGGGATTTCAGAGAATCGCTCAAAGGGAGTTCCTGTTAAGGAAGATAACACTAAATTTAGGTCCCAAGTAGGAACTGTAGGCCTGACTATAGGTTGGTTTCTCCGAGCCCCTTTAATGAATCTTTTTATAAGTTCACAATCTAACAATCTAGTGTCTAAAAAGGCAAGAGCTACATGAACGTTACTGACCTCTAGCCCCTTGACTAGGCTTGCTTGAAGGAAATCCAGGATAACCGGTATGTTCAAGGCTTCTGGATTTCCTAGCCTATTTCTAGAGAATTTTAAAAAGGCTTCCCAGGCTCTACGACATGTTAGATGTAACGGGCTTTCTACTTTTTAAATAGTGAAAATTACCGAAGCTGAAAGACCTCTTTCTTTTAGCAATTCCCTGTTCAACCTCCAGGCCGTCAGACGTAGCTGTGGTGTCTTGGAGTGGAAGACTGGACCTTGGTGGAGAAGGTCTGGGAGAATGGGTAGGATCCAATAGTCTCCTGCTGATAGGCTGAGTAACAGCGGGAACCATGTCCGTCTTGGCCAGAATGGGGCGATTAGGATTACTCAGTTTTTTTCCTCCAATACTTTTGTCAATGTCTTCAGAATCAGAGAGAGGGTGGGGGGAACGCTTACAGAACTTCCTCTGGCCAGGGGCGAGACAGCACGTCTACAAAATATGGACGGTCTTTGCAAGACTGGTAACAAAACCTGTCTGTCCTGTAGAGTTGCAGAAAGGTCTAGATATGGTACAGACCATCTTTCTGTTATCTGGAGAAACACCCTATGGTTCGGACTCCATTCTCTCTCCTTTAATGAATCTCTGCTCAGGAAATCCGCTACTTTGTTTTCTTTCCCTTTTATAGGAACTGCAGAAATACAGTAGAAGCTAAATTTTCTCCTGCCCAATAAAAATAAAATAAAAAAATCTTCCTTGAAACTTTTGCCAAGGATATGCTTCTTGTACCTCCTTGTCTGTTAAAGTCAGTGCCGTAGTGATGTTGTCTGAGAAGATCTCCCTTAGTTCAAGGAAAGTGGGATCAGCCATTAAGTCAGGCCTCTGCCCTCTATGGATGGATCTGAATGAGCCCCCGACCAGTCTTGCTGGCGTCTGTTAGAATTATGGGATTTTCTTGTCGCCAACACACCCCTCAAAAGATTTTTCTTGCAAAGCCACCAAAGCTGGTGAAATCTACACTAGATGAGGAAGAGTCACTTTCTCGTCTAAAGAGATTAAGCTTTTGTCCCAGTTCTGCAGCATGAAAACCTGACGGAGTCTGGAGCGTGCCTGTGCCCCCCTTATCGCCCGAATTGTCGAGGAAATAATAAAAAATCTAACATGGGTATCTATGGATATGTGAACATACAATAAGGTGTCACTGGTCGTAGGAAAAAGAGTGACAAAGATCAGCGAATGTTGTGTTGCTTGAAAACGCCAAGCACCAGACAGAAAAATAGGGATCGACCGATATAATCGGAACTTTCAGGCAGATAGCTGATAATTTATACCGAGTGTCAATTTGTATTTTTGAAAAAATAAAATTCCCACACAAATCTGCTGAAAATGAATATGTTTATTAACGTGTAGTTTTTTTTGTCAATCTTTTTCATTTATACTTAATATTTTAGTGTTTTTTTTACTAACTTTTAGCCCCCTTAGGGACCCTTGTCCTATTCCCCCAGATAAGTGCACAAAGTGTGATGAGAGCAATAAACACTGGCACCACCTAAAGGATAAAACCACCCGTAAACACAACTCCTTCAATTACATATACAAAAGCCTTAAATTTAGGAATCAGGATAGCGCCAAAATCAAAACAGAAGAAAAAAGGAATACAAAACAACTGCTTGCACGAAGGTTTTTTAGATGCGCTTGCTGCAGCAATTGCAAAACAAACTTTTCTAGAAAAAACACACAAGTCTATTCCACTCAAAACACATTCAGCCACCAAATCGATGATTGTTTAACATGTAATTAAACTGATGTCACCTATTTGTTAGAGCCCGTGTCAAACAATATAGAGGCAGGACAAAAAAAAAGAATGGGTGAACATATTGCAAACATAAGAAAGGGATACAAACAACATTCGTGCACAGAGCCCACAAGATCCATCATAACCGTGACCCCACATCACTCCTAATAATAAACCATGGAGAGGAGGGAATCAAAGAATGTGTCAAGAATGGTCGAGACGAATATCATCTCCTGCAGGCCTCAACGCAGAGATGGAAATCTTCAGATTCCTGTAGAATTTGGAGGGGTGCCCCTTGGGGATGGGAGATAGAGGCCCGGCTGTTTACCAGCACCTCTACCTCCTCTCCCCGGGAGGCCCCTGTAACAGAAGCCCCTGTCTGCTGGAATATTGTGGATTTTGGGGTACTTTTAATGTATAAAAAGAAAATGTGGTTTTACTGTCTGGAGATGATTAGGTTACTACAGTGTCTGACCTGATTATCTCCCAGTCAGGGGGGAGACATTGTACGTCCTGTATGGGGGTCTTTATACACAATGCGGCTTTACTGTCTGGAGATGATTAGGTTACTACAGTGTCTGACCTGATTATCTCCCAGTCAGGGGGGAGACATTGTACGTCCTGTATGGGGGTCTTTATACACAATGTGGTTTACTGTCTGGAGATGATTAGGTTACTACAGTGTCTGACCTGATTATCTCCCAGTCAGGGGGGAGACATTGTACGTCCTGTATGGGGGTCTTTATACACAATGCGGCTTTACTGTCTGGAGATGATTAGGTTACTACAGTGTCTAACCTGATTATCTCCCAGTCAGGGGGGAGACATTGTACGTCCTGTATGGGGGTCTTTATACACAATGCGGCTTTACTGTCTGGAGATGATTAGGTTACTACAGTGTCTGACCTGATTATCTCCCAGTCAGGAGGGAGACATTGTACGTCCTGTATGGGGGTCTTTATACACAATGTGGTTTACTGTCTGGAGATGATTAGGTTACTACAGTGTCTGACCTGATTATCTCCCAGTCAGGGGGGAGACATTGTACGTCCTGTATGGGGGTCTTTATACACAATGCGGCTTTACTGTCTGGAGATGATTAGGTTACTACAGTGTCTAACCTGATTATCTCCCAGTCAGGGGGGAGACATTGTACGTCCTGTATGGGGGTCTTTATACACAGTGTGGTTTTCCTGTCCGGAGATGATTAGGTTACTACAGTGTCTGACCTGATTATCTCCCAGTCAGGGGGGAGACATTGTACGTCCTGTATGGGGGTCTTTATACACAATGTGGTTTACTGTCTGGAGATGATTAGGTTACTACAGTGTCTAACCTGATTATCTCCCAGTCAGAGGGGAGACATTGTACGTCCTGTATGGGGGTCTTTATACACAATGTGGTTTACTGTCTGGAGATGATTAGGTTACTACAGTGTCTAACCTGATTATCTCCCAGTCAGGGGGCAGACATTGTACGTCCTGTATGGGGTCTTTATACACAGTGTGGTTTTCCTGTCCGGAGATTATTAGGTTACTACAGTGTCTAACCTGATTATCTCCCAGTCAGGGGGGAGACATTGTACGTCCTGTATGGGGGTCTTTATACACAATGTGGTTTACTGTCTGGAGATGATTAGGTTACTACAGTGTCTAACCTGATTATCTCCCAGTCAGGGGGCAGACATTGTACGTCCTGTATGGGGTCTTTATACACAGTGTGGTTTTCCTGTCCGGAGATGATTAGGTTACTACAGTGTCTAACCTGATTATCTCCCAGTCAGGGGGGAGACATTGTACGTCCTGTATGGGGGTCTTTATACACAATGTGGTTTTACTGTCCGGAGATGATTAGGTTACCTACAGTGTCTGACCTGATTATCTCCCAGTCAGGGGGGAGACATAGTACGTCCTGTATGGGGGTCTTTATACACAGTGTGGTTTTCCTGTCCGGAGATGATTAGGTTACTACAGTGTCTAACCTGATTATCTCCCAGTCAGAGGGGAGACATTGTACGTCCTGTATGGGGGTCTTTATACACAGTGTGGTTTTCCTGTCTGGAGATGATTAGGTTACTACAGTGTCTAACCTGATTATCTCCCAGTCAGGGGGAAACATTGTACGTCCTGTATGGGGGTCTTTATACACAATGTGGTTTTACTGTCTGGAGATGATTAGGTTACTACAGTGTCTGACCTGATTATCTCCCAGTCAGGGGGGAGACATTGTACGTCCTGTATGGGGGTCTTTATACACAATGTGGTTTTACTGTCTGGAGATGATTAGGTTACTACAGTGTCTGACCTGATTATCTCCCAGTCAGAGGGGAGACATTGTACGTCCTGTATGGGGGTCTTTATACACAGTGTGGTTTTCCTGTCCGGAGATGATTAGGTTACTACAGTGTCTAACCTGATTATCTCCCAGTCAGGGGGGAGACATTGTACGTCCTGTATGGGGGTCTTTATACACAGTGTGGTTTTACTGTCTGGAGATGATTAGGTTACTACAGTGTCTAACCGGATTATCTCCCAGTCAGGGGGGGGGGGGGGGGGGGGGGAGACATTGTACGTCCTGTATGGTGGTCTTTATACACAGTGTGGTTTTCCTGTCCGGAGATGATTAGGTTACTACAGTGTCTAACCTGATTATCTCCCAGTCAGAGGGGAGACATTGTACGTCCTGTATGGGGGTCTTTATGCACAATGTGGTTTTCCTGTCTGGAGATGATTAGGTTACTACAGTGTCTAACCTGATTATCTCCCAGTCAGGGGGGAGACATTGTACGTCCTGTATGGGGGTCTTTATACACAGTGTGGCTTTACTGTCTGGAGATGATTAGGTTACTACAGTGTCTAACCTGATTATCTCCCAGTCAGGGGGGAGACATTGTACGTCCTGTATGGGGTCTTTATACACAGTGTGGTTTTACTGTCTGGAGATGATTAGGTTACTACAGTGTCTAACCTGATTATCTCCCAGTCAGGGGGGAGACATTGTACGTCCTGTATGGGGTCTTTATACACAGTGTGGTTTTACTGTCTGGAGATGATTAGGTTACTACAGTGTCTAACCTGATTATCTCCCAGTCAGGGGGGAGACATAGTACGTCCTGTATGGGGGTCTTTATACACAGTGTGGTTTTACTGTCTGGAGATGATTAGGTTACTACAGTGTCTAACCTGATTATCTCCCAGTCAGGGGGGAGACATTGTACGTCCTGTATGGGGTCTTTATACACAGTGTGGTTTTACTGTCTGGAGATGATTAGGTTACTACAGTGTCTAACCTGATTATCTCCCAGTCAGGGGGGAGACATTGTACGTCCTGTATGGGGGTCTTTATACACAATGCGGCTTTACTGTCTGGAGATGATTAGGTTTCCTACAGTGTCTAACCTGATTATCTCCCAGTCAGAGGGGAGACATTGTACGTCCTGTATGGGGGTCTTTATACACAGTGTGGCTTTACTGTCTGGAGATGATTAGGTTACTACAGTGTCTAACCTGATTATCTCCCAGTCAGGGGGCAGACATTGTACGTCCTGTATGGTGGTCTTTATACACAGTGTGGTTTTACTGTCTGGAGATGATTAGGTTACTACAGTGTCTGACCTGATTATCTCCCAGTCAGGGGGGAGACATTGTACGTCCTGTATGGGGGTCTTTATACACAGTGTGGCTTTACTGTCTGGAGATGATTAGGTTACTACAGTGTCTGACCTGATTATCTCCCAGTCAGGGGGGAGACATTGTACGTCCTGTATGGGGGTCTTTATACACAGTGTGGCTTTACTGTCTGGAGATGATTAGGTTACTACAGTGTCTAACCTGATTATCTCCCAGTCAGGGGGAGACATTGTACGTCCTGTATGCTAGTGCATGAGATGCTAGTGCGCCTTTCATACATATACTTACCTACTTGCACCTATTGAACGGCTTTGGGTGTGCCGATGATAGTGCACCGCTGTGAGCCACTGGCCCAATATTTTGATACAAATAATATATGTTTTTTTGCCTTTTGAAGGAAAGCTATTTCTTGTCTGATTTTTAATAGTTTTTTTTCTGGAATGATGTCATTGCTTGAGTCTAGCACCACACCCAGAACTACCTTCCTTCTGCCGGAATTGAATGTGACATACAATGTGCCCTGTCTGGATTGCAAACCTCAGATACCTGTGGTGACCACTGTATATTGGAGCGTGGTAATGCGTATCTGTGAGCCCTAGAGTTGCCATATAACAGTTTATTGTAAATTTCACCGTCTCCATTTTGAACGGTTTGTACTGTAAGTGCTTGTTCAGACCTTTTAGATTTATAATTGCTCCGAGAGCCGTTTGGCTTCTTTATCAGAGAAATTGGAGAATAGAAACCTTTCCCTTCTTCCCCGACAGAACCGGAGCAATGGCTTCTTTCTGAATATTACTCTGCTGGTCTATTAGGGCTCATGGATCCTTCCCTTCTAATTCCCTGTTTTGGGTGGGGGATGAATTACAATTTTAGTCCTGACTAGAGTCATTTGTTTTAGAGGAATTTACTGGGTTAAAAAGGAATCCCTTGCCCCTACCTCTATTTGCCATTTTCCAGCAAACCCTCTTTTTCTGATCTCGTCTTCCGCTCTGAAGGGCCAAAGCTCTGCCTCTGATAAAAGAATCTTGTATCTGCGGGAAAAAAATAATTTCTCTTCTCTCTCTGTCATCTTCTCTAGAGTATCGTCTAAGACTGACCCGAGAAGTCTGTACCCTGGCAAGGGATACCACATAGTTTATTTTTTGAGGCTGTCACCCGACCACGATCCTAACCATACCGCTCCCCTAGTGGCACCAGAGCGGGCTACAGATCTAGTTTCACTGTGTCCGCAGAGGCGTCTGCTGCTCGATTTCACATTGGCGGGGACATGATAATATCTTCTCTTGGGGTTCCTGCTACTAAATGCTCCTCCATCTGACTGATCCAGATGGACATAGATCAAGCAGGGCAAGTGGCTGCTACACCAGGTCTAAAAATGGTCGAAGCTTCCCAAGATCTTTTCTAATAGGGCTTCACTCTAATCCATCAGATCTCTAAGGAGACCAACATTCTCTAAGGGGAGGGCAGATTTCTTTGTTATTTTTGCCACGGGTGCATCTACCTTAGGGCATTTTTCCCAGAGGGTGGCATCTTCTTCTGAGAAAGGATATTTTCTCTTGAAAATTCTGGAGACCCCTGGTTGTTTCCCTGGGTCGCCCACTCTTTCTTTAGAAGTTTTGCGATATAAGAGTGGAGAATGAACACCATGTCGTTCCCCAATCCTTTAGACTAAGGTCCTGGACTGACTTAGGTTGCTTAGAATCCTCTAAGGTTAAGGTCGCTCAGATAGGACGACCTGTCTCATCTTCCGAGGAGTTTATTTCCCCTTCAGCACAATCCTCGTCTTGAGGTCTATTTCCGAGGAAGTGGAGAACATGCCAGTAGAGGTGGAAGGTTTTTGACACATGGACGCCATCTTGCAATCCACTGCGCTGCTTGCTTCCTCCTTGATTATAGATCTGATATTGTCTAATAGAGAAGGCGACTCTCCAGATATTAGTTTATCCAAACATTTGGAGCAGAGGCTTCTTATGTTCAGGAGGTAGACGTTTAATGCATATGGAACACTTTTTAGTGCGCCGAGACCCTTCAGCGGCCTTTTCAGTTTCCCTGACCTAAGGGTATACCAAACATAACCAGGAGGAAGCAGCAGATTCAATTTTAAGAGGAAACCCCATCACCGACTGGTGTATTAAATGATATCACCTTCAATAAGTGAGCAAACAGGGGAGGAGGACTCACCGGGTCTGCAGACTTTCGCATGGCGTCTGACTCACTTGGTCCTGACATCCTGAAGCCAAGAAAAGAAGATGGCCAGAAAATCTCCTTCCAGTTTTTTAAATAGCTCGTTGCCTAGGATTAAGGGGCGGCCCGGAAGCACTCTCAGATCTCAAACCCACGAGATCCCATCTGCCTCCGCTCATGTGACCTGGCATCCTCTAGCGAGATGTCGCACGGACGCTGCCCGGACGCTGCCTCCACTGGAGGACTTATGCCTAAGTGTAGGAAGGGCTGCAGCGGACGCCCCGCTCACTATCCAGCCTTCTTAAACTGGAGAAGAACAGGCTGGGCCTCCTGACAAGAATCCATAGGCACGCGCCTACAGGAGATCTCCACACCATACCAGAGGGACAGCAACTGGAGCCGGTAAGTGGAGGGGGCCATTTAAAGGGGTAATCTCCCAGTAGTCCGTGCCGCTGTGGAGGCGTTGGGAAAACGGTGTTATTACATGTTTTACTGGAGGAGAGCTGGATCACTATTGGCCGGTCTGCTGTCCGCCTTCCCGGAGCACAGTGTGAACAGAGTCCTGCATTCATGAGCATTGAGAGGAGAGGAGTTGTAGTGTTCTATTTACAGGGGATAAGTAAATTGGGTTCCGTGTTCCGTGTACACAGTATAACACTGCAGACCAAGTGAATAGTGCCAGCAACACTGCAATTCCCATCATTGCCACCACTTCAAACCCCTCTATAAAATAAACTAACGATTACAACTCCAGTTATCAATGGATTTTTTCCAAACTGCATCAGGGCTCAGCACACGTCATGTGTAGCATTGGGAACTGGGGGAATGGACTTTACATGTCGGGAGATACTAGCAGTACTTACCGTACAATCCGCCAAATCTCTATACTTCCCGAGGTGCAGGGCCTGGAGACATAAGGACAACGGGTTACAGGGTGGTCAGACCCCCTCACTTACAAACGCTGCTCAGTCTGCCCCATTGGCCGTTACTGAACATCTGGGTCATGACAGCAGGGACCCCAAATAACCCCCCCCCCGTACCACGGGCCCTGAACATCACTCACCCGGGCACCGGTGTCAAGATGGACAGTCTCATAGATGCCCATGTAAAACTCAGGATCAAACATGTCCTGGATCATACAGCGGAAGCGGACCAGGCCCCCCGGCTTCAGGTAATGAAGGGGGGAGTCGTTCAGGCTGGGGACCTGTGGGAAAAGATGCAGGGGAATGAGGAACCACAAGTACCAGCTACTCTGCAGAAAGCAACACTGAGACAGAGGTGAGTTATACAATCTGAGAGATCACTGTGTATGATGGATCTATAGAATATCTGAGAGATCACTGTGTATAATGGATCTATAGAATATGAGAGATCACTGTGTGTATGTATCTATAGATATATGAGAGATCACTGTGTATATGATCTATAGAATATATGAGAGATCACTGTGTATAATGGATCTATAGAATATGAGAGATCACTGTGTATAATGATCTATAGAATATATGAGAGATCACTGTGTATAATGTATCTATAGAATATAGAGAGATCACTGTGTATAATGATCTATAGAAATATGAGAGATCACTGTGTATATATCTATAGAATATATGAGAGATCACTGTGTATAATGGATCTATAGAATATGAGAGATCACTGTGTATAATGATCTATAGAATATATGAGAGATCACTGTGTATAATGATCTATAGAATATATGAGAGATCACTGTGTATAATGGATCTTAGAAATATAGGATAGATCACTGTGTATATGGATCTATAGAATATAAAATTGAAGAGATCCACTGTGTATAATGGATCATCTAGAAATATTAGAAGAGCACTGTGTATAATGGATCTATAGAATATCTTGAGAGATCACTGTGTATAATGGATCTATAGAATATATGAGAGATTCAGCTGTGTATAATGGATCTATAGAATATAGGAGAGATCACTGTGTATAATGGATCTATAGAATATATGAGAGATCATCTGTGTATAATGGATCTATAGAATATATGAAGAGCACTGTGTATAAATGGATCTATAGAATATATGAAGATCACTGTGTATAATGGATCTATTAGAAGATATGAGAGATCAGCTGGTGTATAATGTATCGTATAGTGAATTATAGGAGAGATCATGTGTATAAGTGGATCTATAGAATTATCTGAGAGATCACTGTGTATAATGGATCTATAGAATATATGAGAGATCACTGTGTATAATGATCTATAGAATATATGAGAGATCACTGTGTATAATGATCTATAGAATATAGAGAGATCACTGTGTATAATGATCTATAGAATATAGAGAGATCACTGTGTATAATGTATCTATAGAATATATGAGAGATCACTGTGTATAATGGATCTATAGAATATTGAGAGATCACTGTGTATAAGGATCTATAGAATATATGAGAGATCACTGTGTATAATGATCTATAGAATATTGAGAGATCACTGTGTAATGATCTATAGAATATTGAGAGATCACTGTGTATAATGTATCTATAGAATATTGAGAGATCACTGTGTAATGGATCTATAGAATATATGAGAGATCACTGTGTATAATGTATCTATAGAATATATGAGAGATCACTGTGTATAATGGATCTATAGAATATAGAGAGATCACTGTGTATAATGATCTATAGAAATATGAGAGATCACTGTGTAATGATCTATAGAATATATGAGAGATCACTGTGTATAATATCTATAGAATATATGAGAGATCACTGTGTATAATGGATCTATAGAATATATGAGAGATCACTGTGTATAATGGATCTATAGAATATATGAGAGATCACTGTGTATAATGGATCTATAGAATATATGAGAGATCACTGTGTATAATGTATCTATAGAATATATGAGAGATCACTGTGTATAATGTATCTATAGAATATATGAGAGATCACTGTGTATAATGGATCTATAGAATATATGAGAGATCACTGTGTATAATGGATCTATAGAATATATGAGAGATCACTGTGTATAATGGATCTATAGAATATATGAGAGATCACTGTGTATAATGGATCTATAGAATATAGAGAGATCACTGTGTATAATGGATCTATAGAATATATGAGAGATCACTGTGTATAATGGATCTATAGAATATATGAGAGATCACTGTGTATAATGGATCTATAGAATATATGAGAGATCACTGTGTATAATGGATCTATAGAATATATGAGAGATCACTGTGTATAATGGATCTATAGAATATATGAGAGATCACTGTGTATAATGATCTATAGAATATATGAGAGGATCACTGTGTATAATGGATCTATAGAATATATGAGAGATCACTGTGTAATGTATCTATAGAATATATGAGAGATCACTGTGTGTAATGTATCTATAGAATATATGAGAGATCACTGTGTATAATGTATCTATAGAATATATGAGAGATCACTGTGTATAATGGATCTATAGAATATAGGAGAGATCACTGTGTATAATGGATCTATAGAATATATGAGAGTCACGGTGTATAATGGATCTATAGAATATATGAGAGATCACTGTGTATATAGGATCTATAGAATATATGAGAGATCACTGTGTATAATGGATCTATAGAATATATGAGAGATCACTGTGTATAATGTATCTATAGAATATATGAGAGATCACTGTGTATAATGTATCTATAGAATATATGAGAGATCACTGTGTATAATGTATCTATAGAATATATGAGAGATCACTGTGTATAATGGATCTATAGAATATAGAGAGATCACTGTGTATAATGTATCTATAGAATATATGAGAGATCACTGTGTATAATGTATCTATAGAATATATGAGAGATCACTGTGTATAATGTATCTATAGACTATATCTATAGAATATATGAGAGATCACTGTGTATAATGGATCTATAGAATATATGAGAGATCACTGGTGTATAAGGATCTATAGAATATATGAGAGATCACTGTGTATAATGGATCTATAGAATATATGAGAGATCACTGTGTATAATGGATCTATAGAATATAGGAGAGATCACTGTGTATAATGTATCTATAGAATACTATGAGAGATCACTGTGTAGTAATGTATCTATAGAATATATGAGAAGATCACTGTGTATAATGGTATCTATAGATATATGAGAGATCACTGTGTATAATGTATCTATAGAATATAGTGAGAGATCACTGTGTATATGTATCTATAGAATATATGAGGATCACTGTGTATATGTACTATAGAATATAGGGAGCATCACGTGTACTAATGGATCTATAGATATATGAGAGATCACTGTGTATAATGGATCTATAGAATATATGAGAGACACTGTGTATAATGGATCTATAGAATATATGAGAGATCACTGTGTATAATGGATCTATAGAATATATGAGAGATCACTGTGTATAATGGATCTATAGAATATATGAGAGATCACTGTGTATAATGGATCTATAGAATATATGAGAGATCACTGTGTATAATGGATCTATAGAATATTATGAGAGAATCACTGGTATAATGTATCTATCGAATATATGAGAGATCACTGTGTATAATGTATCTATAGAATCATATGAGAGATCACTGTGTCTACTGTATCTATAGAATATATGAGAGATCACTGTGTATAATGGATCTATAGAATATATGCGAGAGATCACTTGTATAATGTATCATAGAATATATGAGAGATCACGTGTATAATGGATCTCTAGCATATATGAGAGATCACTGTGTATAATGTATCTAGAATATATGAGCAGATCACTGTGTATAATGTATCTATAGAATATATGAGAGATCACTGTGTATAATGTATCTATAGAATATATGAGAGATCACTGTGTATAATGTATCTATAGAATATATGAGAGATCACGTGTGTATATGGATCTATAGAATATATGAGAGATCACTGTGTCTAATGTATCTATAGAATATATGAGAGATCACTGTGTATAAGGATCTATAGAATATATGAGAGATCACTGTGTATAATGGATCTATAGAATATGAGAGATCACTGTGTATAATGTATCTATAGAATATATGAGAGATCACTGTGTATAATGTATCTATAGAATATATGAGAGATCACTGTGTTAATGGATCTATAGAATATATGAGAGATCACTGTGTATAATGTATCTATAGAATATATGAGAGATCACTGTGTATAATGGATCTATAGAATATATGAGAGATCACTGTGTATAATGTATCTATAGAATATATGAGAGATCACTGTGTATAATGTATCTATAGAATATATGAGAGATCACTGTGTAGTAATGGATCTATAGAATATATGAGAGATCACTGTGTATAATGTATCTATAGAATATATGAGAGATCACTGTGTATAATGTATCTATAGAATATATGAGAGATCACTGTGTATAATGGATCTATAGAATATATGAGAGATCACTGTGTATAATGTATCTATAGAATATATGAGAGATCACTGTGTATAATGTATCTATAGAATATATGAGAGATCACTGTGTGTATAATGGATCTATAGAATATATGAGAGATCACTGTGTATAATGGATCTATAGAATATATGAGAGATCACTGTGTATAATGTATCTATAGAATATATGAGAGATCACTGTGTATAATGGATCTATAGAATATATGAGAGATCACTGTGTATAATGGATCTATAGAATATATGAGAGATCACTGTGTATAATGTATCTATAGAATATATGATGAGATCACTGTGTATAATGTATCTATAGAATATATGAGAGATCACTGTGTATAATGGATCTATAGGAATATATGAGAGATCACTGTGTATAATGGATCTATAGAATATATGAGAGATCACTGTGTATACTGGATCTATAGAATATATGAGAGATCACTGTGTGATAATGGATCTATAGGAATATATGAGAGATCACTGTGTATAATGTATCTATAGAATATATGAGAGATCACTGTGTATAATGTATCTATAGAATATATGAGAGATCACTGTGTATAATGTATCTATAGAATATATGAGAGATCACTGTGTATAATGTATCTATAGAATATATGAGAGATCACTGTGTATAATGGATCTATAGAATATATGAGAGATCACTGTGTATAATGTATCTATAGAATATATGAGAGATCACTGTGTATAATGGATCTATAGAATATATGAGAGATCACTGTGTATAATGGATCTATAGAATATATGAGAGATCACTGTATATAATTGTATCTATAGAATTATATAAGAGATCACTGTGTATAATGATCTACAGAATATATGAGAGATCACTGTGTATAATGTATCTATAGAATATATGAGAGATCACTGTGTGTAATGTATCTATAGAATATATGAGAGATCACTGTGTATAATGTATCTATAGAATATATGAGAGATCACTGTGTATAATGTATCTATAGAATATATGAGAGATCACTGTGTATAATGGATCTATAGAATATATGAGAGATCACTGTGTATAATGGATCTATAGAATATATGAGAGATCACGGTGTATAATGGATCTATAGAATATATGAGAGATCACTGTGTATATGGATCTATAGAATATATGAGAGATCACTGTGTATAATGGATCTATAGAATATATGAGAGATCACTGTGTATAATGGATCTATAGAATATATGAGAGATCACTGTGTATAATGTATCTATAGAATATATGAGAGATCACTGTGTATAATGTATCTATAGAATATATGAGAGATCACTGTGTATAATGGATCTATAGAATATATGAGAGATCACTGTGTATAATGTATCTATAGAATATATGAGAGATCACTGTGTATAATGTATCTATATATGAGAGATCACTGTGTATAATGGATCTATAGAATATGAGAGATCACTGTGTATAATGTATCATAGAATATATGAGAGATCACTGTGTGTAATGTATCTATAGAATATATGAGAGATCACTGTGTATAATGGATCTATAGAATATATGAGAGATCACTGTGTGTAATGGATCTATAGAATATATGAGAGAATCACTGTGTATAATGGATCTATAGAATATATGAGAGATCACTGTGTATTAATGTATCTATAGAATATATGAGAGATCACTGTGTATAATGGATCTATAGAATATATGAGAGATCACTGTGTATAATGTATCTATAGAATATATGAGAGATCACTGTGTATAATGTATCTATAGAATATATGAGAGATCCACTGTGTATATGGATCTATAGAATATATGAGAGATCACTGTGTATAATGTATCTATAGAATATATGAGGGATCACTGTGTATAATGTATCTATAGAATATATGAGAGATCACTGTGTATAATGGATCTATAGAATATATGAGAGATCACTGTATATAATGATCTATAGAATATATGAGAGATCACTGTGTATAATGTATCTATAGAATATATGAGAGATCACTGTGTGTAATGGATCTATAGAATATATGAGAGATCACTGTGTATAATGTATCTATAGAATATATGAGAGATCACTGTGTATAATGTATCTATAGAATATATGAGAGATCACTGTGTATAATGGATCTATAGAATATATGAGAGATCACTGTGTATAATGTATCTATAGAATATATGAGAGATCACTGTGTATAATGGATCTATAGAATATATAAGAGATCACTGTGTATAATGTATCTATAGAATATAGGAGAGATCACTGTGTATAATGGATCTATAGAATATATGAGAGATCACTGTGTGTAATGTATCTATAGAATATATGAGAGATCACTGTGTATAATGTATCTATAGAATATATGAGGGATCACTGTGTATAATGTATCTATAGAATATAGGAGAGATCACTGTGTATAATGGATCTATAGAATATATGAGAGATCACTGTGTATAATGGATCTATAGAATATATGAGAGATCACTGTGTATAATGGATCTATAGAATATATGAGAGATCACTGTGTATAATGGATCTATAGAATATATGAGAGATCACTGTGTATAATGGATCTATAGAATATATGAGAGATCACTGTGTATAATGGATCTATAGAATATATGAGAGATCACTGTATATAATGTATCTATAGAATATATAAGAGATCACTGTGTATAATGTATCTATAGAATATAGGAGAGATCACTGTGTATAATGGATCTATAGAATATATGAGAGATCACTGTGTATAATGTATCTATAGAATATATGAGAGATCACTGTGTATAATGTATCTATAGAATATATGAGAGATCACTGTGTATAATGGATCTATAGAATATATGAGAGATCACTGTGTATAATGTATCTATAGAATATACGAGAGATCACAGTGTGTATAATGGATCTATAGAATATATGAGAGATCACTGTGTATAATGTATCTATAGAATATATGAGAGATCACTGTGTGTAATGGATCTATAGAATATATGAGAGATCACTGTGTATAATGGATCTATAGAATATATGAGAGATCACTGTGTATAATGTATCTATAGAATATATGAGAGATCACTGTGTGTAATGGATCTATAGAATATATGAGAGATCACTGTGTATAATGGATCTATAGAATATATGAGAGATCACTGTGTATAATGGATCTATAGAATATATGAGAGATCACTGTGTGTAATGGATCTATAGAATATATGAGAGATCACTGTGTATAATGTATCTATAGAATATATGAGAGATCACTGTGTGTAATGTATCTATAGAATATATGAGAGATCACTGTGTATAATGTATCTATAGAATATATGAGGGATCACTGTGTATAATGTATCTATAGAATATAGGAGAGATCACTGTGTATAATGGACCTATAGAATATATGAGAGATCACTGTGTATAATCTATAGAATATATGAGAGATCACTGTGTATAATGGATCTATAGAATATATGAGAGATCACTGTGTATAATGGATCTATAGAATATATGAGAGATCACTGTGTATAATGTATCTATAGAATATATGAGAGATCACTGTGTATAATGTATCTATAGAATATGAGAGATCACTGTGTATAATGTATCTATAGAATATATGAGAGATCACTGTGTATAATGGATCTATAGAATATATGAGAGATCACTGTGTATAATGGATCTATAGAATATATGAGAGATCACTGTGTATAATGGATCTATAGAATATATGAGAGATCACTGTGTATAATGTATCTATAGAATATATGAGAGATCACTGTGTATAATGTATCTATAGAATATATGAGAGATCACTGTGTATAATGGATCTATAGAATATATGAGAGATCACTGTGTATAATGGATCTATAGAATATATGAGAGATCTCTGTGTGTAATGTGTATAATAATAATATATGTAACATGTAGTATTACTGTCCGCATTACAGACAAGGATCGGACGGCTCTATTACGAGGCAGCTGTTCCGTGTACCTTCTGTATTTTGCACACGGAAGTCATATGTATTTTTAGCGGACCCCAAAATACAAACGGTCATGTGGATGAGCCCTAATCAGCCGCCCTTCTGATAACTCACCCGGCTGCACTGCTCCTTCTGTAGCTTCTCGTGGAAGTAGTCGGTGACCTTCTTCTCCCAATCTGGAGACGTCTCATTCTGAGCTGCAGAGATATTAATATTAAGGTGTAGTCAGACACGCGCACAGCGCCCCAGTCCCCCGCGCGCAGGCGCACAGCGCCCCAGTCCCCCGCGCGCAGGCGCACAGCGCCCCAGTCCCCCGCGCGCAGGCGCACAGCGCCCCAGTCCCCCGCGCGCAGGCGCACAGCGCCCCAGTCCCCCGCGCGCAGGCGCACAGCGCCCCAGTCCCCCGCGCGCAGGCGCACAGCGCCCCAGTCCCCCTCGCGCAGGCGCACAGCGCCCCAGTCCCCCTCGCGCAGGCGCACAGCGCCCCAGTCCCCCTCGCGCAGGCGCACAGCGCCCCAGTCCCCCTCGCGCAGGCGCACAGCGCCCCAGTCCCCCTCGCGCAGGCGCACAGCGCCCCAGTCCCCCTCGCGCAGGCGCACAGCGCCCCAGTCCCCCTCGCGCAGGCGCACAGCGCCCCAGTCCCCCTCGCGCAGGCGCACAGCGCCCCAGTCCCCCTCGCGCAGGCGCACAGCGCCCCAGTCCCCCTCGCGCAGGCGCACAGCGCCCCAGTCCCCCTCGCGCAGGCGCACAGCGCCCCAGTCCCCCCGCGCGCAGACGCACAGCGCCCCAGTCCCCCGCGCGCAGACGCACAGCGCCCCAGTCCCCCGCGCGCAGACGCACAGCGCCCCAGTCCCCCGCGCGCAGACGCACAGCGCCCCAGTCCCCCGCGCGCAGACGCACAGCGCCCCAGTCCCCCGCTGGCACAGGTGGAGCATACCTAGTACATTTCCATTCAGATACAGGCAGAGAACCATCAGCTGCACTTACCGAACACGGCCTGCACCAGACTGAGCGGCCGGCCCATCCAGTCCCGGGCCTCAGGGGCAGCGCTCATCTCGGTGGAGTGAAGCATGTTACTCTCAGACTAGAAACCTACAGAGGCTTTGGCGGGAAAATGTCGTCATCCTAAAAAGGCGTGGTCTCCCAGAGCGGCGGAAGAACCTGCACAGGCCGCCATGTTGCGGTTGGCAGTATGCTATCACATGACATTAAAGTCTTCGATCACATGGAACGTCATCTAGAAGCAGATTGGGTGCTGCGCTGTGTGGGCGGGAAAATGAGTGCGGGGAAGAATCTGATTGGCTAGGAAAGCACCTATCAGTAACGTCAAGCCGAGGTCGGCTCCTGTCTTTCATTGGCTGGTGCTGTTGGGAAGGCGGGACAAGGGGTATGGGAGTCGCTGTGATTGGTCAATTCGCTGTCATTCTGCTGAATTCCGGCTCGGGGACGTGGAGTTTCTGAGTAGTCATGGCCGAAAACAGGGCGAGTGGGGCGAACAGGAACCTCCTATTCTCCCCCTCGGAGCTCAGCTTCTCCGTGCCCTTCATCCCTGTCAGCCGCCCCGGGCCCTTGTCTTCTGGTGAGTATATCCCGGGCTCGGAGAGCAGCAATTCCCATCTGTGCGCCGCCGGAGATGATGACGGCAGTGCTTCTGGTGTTGGGGCGATGGGGGAGTGATTCCAGTGGGGGGACCAGTGGAGAGGGCCTATGTTGGCAGTGGTGAATACCATAGGGTTAGAGGCAGGGGCCCCAGGGGGGGGGTTAGCAGTGCTTGAGGTGGCCTGGTGGGCAGGCAGAGCTGTTCCTGTGCGGTGGTCGCTGCTGAGCGGTGCCCTTGGATGTGCTGGGGTTTCCTGCTGTCAGTGAGGCAGGCAGAGCTGTTCCTGTGCGGTGGTCGCTGCTGAGCGGTGCCCCTGGATGTGCTGGGGTTTCCCGCTGTCAGTGAGGCAGGCAGAGCTGTTCCTGTGCGGTGGTCGCTGCTGAGCGGTGCCCTTGGATGTGCTGGGGTTTCCTGCTGTCAGTGAGGCAGGCAGAGCTGTTCCTGTGCGGTGGTCGCTGCTGAGCGGTGCCCCTGGATGTGCTGGGGTTTCCCGCTGTCAGTGAGGCAGGCAGAGCTGTTCCTGTGCGGTGAGCGGTGCCCCTGGATGTGCTGGGGTTTCCTGCTGTCGGTGAGGCAGGCAGAGCTGTTCCTGTGCGGTGGTCGCTGCTGAGCGGTGCCCCCTGGATGTGCTGGGGTTTCCCCGCTGTCGGTGAGGCAGGCAGAGCTGTTCCTGTGCGGTGGTCGCTGCTGAGCGGTGCCCCTGGATGTGCTGGGGTTTCCCGCTGTCGGTGAGGCAGGCAGAGCTGTTCCTGTGTGGTGGTCGCTGCTGTTGAGCGGTGCCCCTGGATGTGCTGGGGTTTCCCGCTGTCGGTGAGGCAGGCAGAGCTGTTCCTGTGCAGTGGTCGCTGCTGAGCGGTGCTCCTGGATGTGCTGGGGTTTCCCGTTGTCGGTGAGGCAGGCAGAGCTGTTCCTGTGCGGTGGTCGCTGCTGAGCGGTGCTCCTGGATGTGCTGGGGTTTCCCGTTGTCGGTGAGGCAGGCAGAGCTGTTCCTGTGCGGTGGTCGCTGCTGAGCGGTGCTCCTGGATGTGCTGGGGTTTCCCGCTGTCGGTGAGGCAGGCAGAGCTGTTCCTGTGTGGTGGTCGCTGCTGAGCAGTGCCCCTGGATGTGCTGGGGTTTCCCGCTGTCGGTGAGGCAGGCAGAGCTGTTCCTGTGCGGTGGTCGCTGCTGAGCGGTGCTCCTGGATGTGCTGGGGTTTCCCGCTGTCGGTGAGGCAGGCAGAGCTGTTCCTGTGTGGTGGTCGGCTGCTGAGCGGTGCTCCTGGATGTGCTGGGGTTTCCCGCTGTCGGTGAGGCAGGCAGAGCTGTTCCTGTGCGGTGGTCGCTGCTGAGCGGTGCTCCTGGATGTGCTGGGGTTTCCCGCTGTCGGTGAGGCAGGCAGAGCTGTTCCTGTGCGGTGCTCCTGGATGTGCTGGGGTTTCCCGCTGTCGGTGAGGCAGGCATAGCTGTTCCTGTGCGGTGGTCGCTGCTGAGCAGTGCCCCTGGATGTGCTGGGGTTTCCCGCTGTCGGTGAGGCAGGCAGAGCTGTTCCTGTGCAGTGGTCGCTGCTGAGCGGTGCTCCTGGATGTGCTGGGGTTTCCCGCTGTCGGTGAGGCAGGCAGAGCTGTTCCTGTGCGGTGGTCGCTGCTGATCTCTGGTTTCTCTCTCCTACAGATGAGTCGGCGGAGGTTGGAGAGGAGGACAGCTTTCTGGGGCAGACTGCTAGTACTGTTAACCCTCCACAAACCTTCAGCTACTTTTCCCAAACCTCAAGTCTCACCACCAGCAGTGACCCATTTGCCAGCATAGGGCAACCCTTGGTCACCACAGCTTCTCAGTTGCCAGGTGCTAATGCTTTCCCTAAGACCCCGGTGTCTGTGCCGCTGCCTCCTGCAGTCCAGAATGGACAGAACATCGTGACTCCACCCAGGACCTCATCTCCATTTCCCACCAATCCTCCGTCAGTTTCCAGTGACTCCGCTGGGGTTTTCCCTCCAAACACACAGATATGCCCTCCTCCAGGCGTGAACCTGGCACCACCGCCTCCCGTCTCTTCTCAGGCAAGCTATAACCCTTACCGCCATAACATACAGAGCAGCCGGGCCAATCCTTACCTGACTCCTCCACAGCTGCAGCAGGATACCACAGTGGGCCACACCAGCCAGGCCTTCCAGGTGGCATCGGGGCCTCCTCCATTGTACCACAGTTCTTCAGCCTCCCTACCTCCCGTAAGTTTCCTCTGCCTTTACCTGCCCGTGTTCATTAGTTATGTCGTGTGGGGGGACCTCCAGAAATGTCATTATCAGTCCAGGAGGCTGCACGTTGCTTGGCTCATAGACTTGCCTCGAGAGCGCCACGGTCTCCGTTCAGTCTGGGGATGCTGCTAGGCTCGGTGCGGTGGGGGTATCTCAGTGATTGAGCCACTTTACAGCGATTTCAGTAATTGGATCACTGCCCCCACACATTACACAAATACCATGAGAGTTCCACTTTAATGTTGGGCGCCAGCAGTGACGCATCTTCTCCAGTTCATGTAATACCTGCACTATTTGCTGCTTTCCCATATCTCAAAGATAACGCCATTAACCCATAACCTGCCATAAGATTCTTGAAGAAATCTTTATACCCGTCTTGCATATGGGACACAAGCCAAGTAATGGAAGGTGTATGGGGCGGAGGTGTCCGCCTCTGTGCGTCACTATTCTGTAGAGGAATAACGGGCAGATGTGCGACACCTTCGCGCTGAGTCGTCTGGCAGGGTGGTTCTGTTAACCCTTTTCGTTCATGTGTCTGGATCTTGCATTGATTGTGTGTTTTGTCTTGCAGCCCCCGGTAGCATCTACGTTTATGCCAGCACAAATGGTGCAGTCCTATTCGAATGTCAGACCTGCAGCTCCTCCAGTGTCGGACCCCGTGCCCTTCATGCCCAACCTGTATGAGCCTGTCCAGCCCCACTGGTTCTTCTGCAGGCTTGTGGAAGGTCGGGAGATTTGGCTGCCCTTCAGCAATTATGATTCTGCCAACCTGGAAGAAGTCTACAACTCTGGTAATGGGGGGAGTTGCTATGAGGGGGCTCCCTGCGGAGGACTACTGGGCTGGGGTAGGATTCTTCTGTCTGTTTGTGATGCTCAGCTTTTCTCTTGTTCAGTTCAGCCAGACCCTGAGAGCGTTGTAGTACGTACAGCAGGGGGCCGCTATGATGTCTACCTGTATGACCGGGAGATGAAGGCCGTGTACTGGGAGGAAGAAGACTCTGAGGTCAGACGCTGCTCTTGGTTCTACAAAGGAGATGCTGACAGCAGATTTGTTCCTTACAGTGAGGACTTCAGTGAGAAGCTGGAGGTGAGTGTACTGTGGTGGAGTAGCTGGAACCAACCCCATGAGACCATCACTCCATGCTCAGAAGAGCTCACGGCTCTCCTACGCCTCGGTAATTTCTGGTGCAGGGCTATGATGACCCTGTGAAACTCGCCTGATCACATCCCTGCCCCGGAAGAACTGTTGTAAGCGTGCTCCATGTCATCTACAGTTATATAGTATAATTTTTTTATTGAAAGCCTGAGGAACGTGACTTTTTGCGCCCCTCTAAATAAAAAGTGCAGCATGGCACACGAGTGCACAAGGATAAGGGTCTATTGAAAGCCCTCTCCATAAGAGAAGGGTCCCCATAAGGCCCTGTGGGGGACAGGTGGCCAACCTCAGCCGAAGCCAATGAAGAGCTGCTTGTGCATTGGGTTAGACGTTGCTTTTGAATTGTGGTTGAACAGAATAATTTATACAACAGACTAATGGACTGGACACAAATTATGATATCCTTAAGGCTGGGTTCACACCTGAGCGTTTTACAGCGCGTTCCTACGCGCTGTAAAACGCACAACAGGCAAGAACCAATGATTCCCTATGGGAATGGTTCTCACCTGGGCATTTTACAGCGCGTACGATCGCGCTGTAAAACGCCCGACGCTCAAACAAGTGCTTGAGCTTTTATTTGGGCGTTTGTCGCGCGTTCCCGCACATAGATATTCGGGAACGCGCGACAATGTGCGCATGCCTGTCTCTGTATGCGCGATTGTAAACGCCCGTACAATCGCGCATACAGAGCGCTCGTTTCAGAACGCTCAGGTGTGAACCCAGCGTAAAGGGACACTGACAGGGCCAATAAGCATATTGAGGCCTATATATGGCAGTACAGGTCTTATAATGGGTATTACAATCATATAAGTGTCCCCCCCGTCCACATTATACATACAGTAAACTTACGTTTTATAACCTGCTCCAACGGTCTGCAATCTGCCCAAGGGGCGGCGTTTCACCTCTCTTGCGCCCAGCCAGCCTCCCCCAACTGCCGCTTTGAAGCGCCGCCCAGCTCATGAATATTCAGTTTGCTGGGCAGCTTCTGCGGTCCCTGCTCTGAAGCGCTGCGCTGAACAGTGCCCTGCGCATGCGCCGGATCTTGTGAAGTCGGGGACAGTAAGCGCCGCCCAGCGAAGTGAATATTGATGAGCTGGGCGGCGCTTCAAAGCGGCAGTTGGGGGAGGCTGGCTGGGCGCAAGAGAGGTGAAACGCCGCCCCTTGGGCAGATTGCAGACCGTTGGAGCAGGTTATAAAACGTAAGTTTACTGTTTGTATAATGTGGACAGGGGGGGTACTTAGATGATTGTAATACCCATTATAAGACCTGTACTGCCATATATAGGCCTCAATATGCTTATTGGCCCTGTCAGTGTCCCTTTAAGTTAATATTTTGTTGCAAAGCCTTTTGAGGCAATCAAGTGATGTCGCCACTCTCAATGAGTCTTCTGCACTTATCCACAGGTATTTTGGCCACTCCTCGTCAGGTTTCAGCTCCTTCCACCGATGTTCTGTAGGATTTTGATCAGGGTTTATAGAAGATCCCTTCAGAATAGTCCAATGCTTTGTTCTCAGCCATTCTTGGATGTTTTTAGTTGTGTTTTGGGTCATTATCCTGTTGGAGGACCCATGACCTTTCTGACACTGGGCAGCACATTTCGCTCCAAAATGTCTCGCTAGCCTTGACATTTCTTTGTACTCTGCACAGATGCATCAACGCAGCCCCAGAACTTCCCCAGCCTCCTCCATGTCTCACAGTAGGTACAACATTCTTTCTGTGAACATAGAGCTGATGCGACTTGCCAAAAAGCTGCAGTTTTGTCTCGTTTGTCCAAAGGACATTCCGCTTTGGCTGAGATGGATGGTGCGATCTGACAGTGATGCACCTTGACTTTGGCTTTCACCTCTAATCTCTTTAGGGTCTGCGAAGATCTGCGGTTGGGGGGTCGTATTAATCACCTAGGCAGGATAACGATGCAACTGTCTTTATTCAGCAAATGGTGATAGATGGCCCAGATAAGCTGCACCCCTGGACGCTCCGAGACCCAGTCCACGATGTCCCCAGCTGGGACCTGTAGTTCCACTGCCCCATACCAGGCTTTAGCCCAACGTTTTAGGTTGGTCCACAGCTTTAGTATCACTTGCCGGTATTTTTTGCAGTCACAGCCGATGCTTATCCACACAACAGACACCACAACCGAAGCGCATGGATCCCACTTCAACCAGCAACCACCCTCATCGCCTGGTCAGTGTCAAAAGTACCCCAATGCCGCCCCCAGGTCTGAGCATGTCCCCCTGGGAACACCCCCCACCCAATGTTAACTGTACGTAAGACTGAGCCCCTCACCAGAGACTACATGTGAGACACTAATTGCCCGCTCTCCCCCGCTACCCGATGTAGCCGGCTCCGTTACTATAGCGAATTCCTGCCCATACACATAGTGCCCAGACAATAGGCAGGCACTCTTTCTGTAGGGTGGCGTACTCCCAGTCTAACCGTTCCACCATTCGCATTTGTCGGTCTATTCTACAGTCCGGTTTCATCATACCTCCCCTACCCAGTGTCCCAGGTTCTGGACCTCAGCAATCCCCATCTGGCATTTGTCCAAATGGTCTCTCCCTTGCATGCAGCAGGTGCTCCTCTCTGGTCTTACTGAATATGGCAATATCGTCCAGATAACCCTGGGAGAACTCCTGACGGCCTGCAAGCATGACATGCTCCCTGAAAGGTGGCTGCCGCATGCTTCATCCTGAATCGCATCGCTGTAAATTGGAACCGACCAAAGGGGGTGATGAAAGCTGAACCCTCCTGGGCCTCGGGTGTCAAGGGGATCTGCCAATAGCCCTTACACGAGTATCGCTCCCCTGATCTGGTCTAACAGGTCATTTACTGAGGGCATGCATCGGTTATGGTTACCTTGTTCAGTCTCCAGTAGTCCATGCAGAACCTTGTCCTCGGTCCTTTTTCAGGACTTCTCTGGCTGCCCAGCCACTGCATGAGGGGATCGCCACCCCCAATTCTAACATTTCCTTCACTTCCTTCCAAATCATCTGCTGAACCTCGGGTGACACTCGATCCAGCAGCTGCCGAATTGGCCTTGCTGTCCCAGAGTCCACCCGATGCTCCGCCAGAGTGGTTAGAGAAGAGCTCACATACTGGTCTCATACCCCCGTAGTTGACTGGATTGTGCTGGGGCGAGGTGATCTCTTAAAGTTGGCCTGTAACTTGTCATGGCCTCCATGAAACTCTCTGGACTGAGTGCCCCTATCATAGTAACCCTTGTACCACCCAAGGTGTTGTATCCTCTCTCGTAATCGCGTAGCGAAGCACTGGTACACCAGCAGAGTCAGACCGATCTTCCCAGTGTTCTCACACCAAGTCCAGCAGGCCCCGAGGCTGCCTGACATATAAGAGTTTAATAGGAGAAGCCTGCAGCACCTCTCTGTAGGTGGCGTTGTGGCAGAGCCTCTTCCCAAACCCCTCACCCCCCTCCGCCTCTAAGTATGTGCAGACCAACAGGTTTTAGGTTCCCTCTTTGGCTGCTGCACGCCTCAGCCCCCCTAGCGATGGCTCTCCCCGTGCCTCCTCCCTGATGCTGTTTACCTCCCCCAGGTCAGTTTCTGTCACAATAACAGGCATTGTGTTTTGGGTATTACCACTGGCAGGGGGTAGTCCTGGTGGGCCCGTTATCTTCCCTCTCAGCTGACATAGTGGGAACCTGGCTTTGGGTTATGACATTTGCCCAGTGGCACACCAACCCTGCTCCTAAGTTGTTTCCCAGCAGCACGTCCACCTGCAGGTGCCGCACTACTACACCCACCAGCCCGTGACTGTGACCCCAGTCTAAATGTAGTCGGGCTCTTCGAATGTTCAGAGATTCTCCTCCGGCCACGTTGACTAACATACGGCCGGAGGGAACAATACATTTCTCCAGTAATAGATGGTCTTTGATCAATGTGACCAAGGATCCTGAGTCGCGTAGCCCCACCGCTTCCACACACTCTACCCAGTCCGGCTGCATAAGCTGGTTTATGGTGGGTGAGGCGTCCCACCTAGTCTGGGATACTTGTCATTGTACCACACATGCCTTTTAACCTCCTCTGGCCGGAGTAGTGGAATCCTCTCGCTGTGCATTCTAGCCCCATTGCAACACCGTGTTCACAGGTTGGGAACGAGGACGGTTTGAGTCCCAACATTCCTGGGCAAAATGTCCCACGTGTCCACAATTATGGCAGGTTAACCCCTTTGCACCATTGCGGGAGGTATTTGGGAGCCTTGAGACCCTCTACCTCTTTGCGAAAGCCGAAATCCCCAAGGTGCAGATGGCAGCCCTGCTCCCAGAAATAACTGTGGAGAGGAAGGAGCTATCAGCAGTTGTGAGCGCGCTTTATGTGCCTCGCCCTATTATACGGAGGGGAGGCAGATGGCAGCCCTGCTCCCAGAAATAACTGTGGAGAGGAAGGAGCTATCAGCAGTTGTGAGCGTGCTTTATGTGCCTCGCCCTGTTATACGGAGGGGGGGCAGATGGCAGCCCTGCTCCCAGAAATAACTGTGGAGAGGAAGGAGCTGCCGGCAGTTGTGAGCGTGCTTTATGTGCCTCGCCCTGTTATACGGAGGGGAGGCAGATGGCAGCCCTGCTCCCAGAAATAACTGTGGAGAGGAAGGAGCTGCCGGCAGTTGTGAGCGTGCTTTATGTGCCTCGCCCTGTTATACGGAGGGGGGGCAGATGGCAGCCCTGCTCCCAGAAATAACTGTGGAGAGGAAGGAGCTATCAGCAGTTGTGAGCGTGCTTTATGTGCCTCGTCCTGTTATACGGAGGGGGGGGCAGATGGCAGCCCTGCTCCCAGAAATACCTGTGGAGAGGAAGGAGCTATCAGCAGTTGTGAGCGTGCTTTATGTGCCTCGCCCTGTTATACGGAGGGGGGGCAGATGGCAGCCCTGCTCCCAGAAATAACTGTGGAGAGGAAGGAGCTGCCGGCAGTTGTGAGCGTGCTTTATGTGCCTCGCCCTGTTATACGGAGGGGAGGCAGATGGCAGCCCTGCTCCCAGAAATAACTGTGGAGAGGAAGGAGCTGCCGGCAGTTGTGAGCGTGCTTTATGTGCCTCGCCCTGTTATACGGAGGGGGGGGCAGATGGCAGCCCTGCTCCTGGAAATAACTGTGGAGAGGAAGGAGCTGCCGGCAGTTGTGAGCGTGCTTTATGTGCCTCGCCCTGTTATACGGAGGGGAGGCAGATGGCAGCCATGCTCCCAGAAATAACTGTGGAGAGGAAGGAGCTGCCGGCAGTTGTGAGCGTGCTTTATGTGCCTCGCCCTGTTATACGGAGGGGAGGCAGATGGCAGCCATGCTCCCAGAAATAACTGTGGAGAGGAAGGAGCTGCCGGCAGTTGTGAGCGTGCTTTATGTGCCTCGCCCTGTTATACGGAGGGGGTGCAGATGGCAGCCATGCTCCCGGAAATAACTGTGGAGAGGAAGGAGCTGCCGGCAGTTGTGAGCGTGCTTTATGTGCCTCGCCCTGTTATACGGAGGGGGTGCAGATGGCAGCCATGCTCCCGGAAATAACTGTGGAGAGGAAGGAGCTATCAGCAGTTGTGAGCGTGCTTTATGTGCCTCGTCCTGTTATACGGAGGGGAGGCAGATGGCAGCCCTGCTCCCGGAAATAACTGTGGAGAGGAAGGAGCTATCAGCAGTTGTGAGCGTGCTTTATGTGCCTCGTCCTGTTATACGGAGGGGGGGCAGATGGCAGCCCTGCTCCCGGAAATACCTGTGGAGAGGAAGGAGCTATCAGCAGTTGTGAGCGTGCTTTATGTGCCTCGTCCTGTTATACGGAGGGGGGGCAGATGGCAGCCCTGCTCCCAGAAATAACTGTGGAGATGAAGGAGCTATCAGCAGTTGTGAGCATGCTTTATGTGCCTCGCCCTGTTATACGGAGGGGAGGCAGATGGCAGCCATGCTCCCAGAAATAACTGTGGAGATGAAGGAGCTGCCGGCAGTTGTGAGCGTGCTTTATGTGCCTCGCCCTGTTATACGGAGGGGGGGCAGATGGCAGCCATGCTCCCAGAAATAACTGTGGAGAGGAAGGAGCTATCAGCAGTTGTGAGCGTGCTTTATGTGCCTCGTCCTGTTATACGGAGGGGGGGCAGATGGCAGCCCTGCTCCCAGAAATAACTGTGGAGATGAAGGAGCTGCCGGCAGTTGTGAGCGTGCTTTATGTGCCTCGCCCTGTTATACGGAGGGGAGGCAGATGGCAGCCATGCTCCCAGAAATAACTGTGGAGAGGAAGGAGCTATCAGCAGTTGTGAGCGTGCTTTATGTGCCTCGCCCTGTTATACGGAGGGGGGGCAGATGGCAGCCCTGCTCCCAGAAATACCTGTGGAGAGGAAGGAGCTGCCGGCAGTTGTGAGCGTGCTTTATGTGCCTCGCCCTGTTATACGGAGGGGAGGCAGATGGCAGCCATGCTCCCAGAAATAACTGTGGAGAGGAAGGAGCTGCCGGCAGTTGTGAGCGCGCTTTATGTGCCTCGCCCTGTTATACGGAGGGGGGGCAGATGGCAGCCCTGCTCCCAGAAATAACTGTGGAGAGGAAGGAGCTATCAGCAGTTGTGAGCGTGCTTTATGTGCCTCGCCCTGTTATACGGAGGGGAGGCAGATGGCAGCCCTGCTCCCAGAAATAACTGTGGAGAGGAAGGAGCTATCAGCAGTTGTGAGCGTGCTTTATGTGCCTCGCCCTGTTATACGGAGGGGAGGCAGATGGCAGCCCTGCTCCCAGAAATAACTGGAGAGGAAGGAGCTGCCGGCAGTTGTGAGCGTGCTTTATGTGCCTCGTCCTGTTATACGGAGGGGAGGCAGATGGCAGCCCTGCTCCCAGAAATAACTGTGGAGATGAAGGAGCTATCAGCAGTTGTGAGCGTGCTTTATGTGCCTCGCCCTGTTATACGGAGGGGGGGCAGATGGCAGCCCTGCTCCCAGAAATAACTGTGGAGAGGAAGGAGCTATCAGCAGTTGTGAGCGTGCTTTATGTGCCTCGTCCTGTTATACGGAGGGGAGGCAGATGGCAGCCCTGCTCCCAGAAATAACTGTGGAGAGGAAGGAGCTATCAGCAGTTGTGAGCGTGCTTTATGTGCCTCGCCCTGTTATACGGAGGGGGGGCAGATGGCAGCCATGCTCCCAGAAATAACTGGAGAGGAAGGAGCTGCCGGCAGTTGTGAGCGCGCTTTATGTGCCTCGTCCTGTTATACGGAGGGGGGGCAGATGGCAGCCCTGCTCCCAGAAATAACTGTGGAGAGGAAGGAGCTGCCGGCAGTTGTGAGCGCGCTTTATGTGCCTCGCCCTGTTATACGGAGGGGGGGCAGATGGCAGCCCTGCTCCCAGAAATAACTGTGGAGAGGAAGGAGCTGCCGGCAGTTGTGAGCGCGCTTTATGTGCCTCGTCCTGTTATACGGAGGGGGGGCAGATGGCAGCCCTGCTCCCAGAAATAACTGTGGAGAGGAAGGAGCTGCCGGCAGTTGTGAGCGTGCTTTATGTGCCTCGCCCTGTTATACGGAGGGGGGGCAGATGGCAGCCCTGCTCCCAGAAATACCTGTGGAGAGGAAGGAGCTATCAGCAGTTGTGAGCGTGCTTTATGTGCCTCGCCCTGTTATACGGAGGGGGGGCAGATGGCAGCCCTGCTCCCAGAAATAACTGTGGAGAGGAAGGAGCTATCAGCAGTTGTGAGCGCGCTTTATGTGCCTCGCCCTGTTATACGGAGGGGGGGGGCAGATGGCAGCCCTGCTCCCAGAAATAACTGTGGAGAGGAAGGAGCTGCCGGCAGTTGTGAGCGTGCTTTATGTGCCTCGTCCTGTTATACGGAGGGGAGGCAGATGGCAGCCGTGCTCCCAGAAATAACTGTGGAGAGGAAGGAGCTATCAGCAGTTGTGAGCGCGCTTTATGTGCCTCGTCCTGTTATACGGAGGGGGGGCAGATGGCAGCCCTGCTCCCAGAAATAACTGTGGAGATGAAGGAGCTGCCGGCAGTTGTGAGCGTGCTTTATGTGCCTCGCCCTGTTATACGGAGGGGGGGCAGATGGCAGCCATGCTCCCAGAAATACCTGTGGAGAGGAAGGAGCTATCAGCAGTTGTGAGCGCGCTTTATGTGCCTCGTCCTGTTATACGGAGGGGAGGCAGATGGCAGCCGTGCTCCCAGAAATAACTGTGGAGAGGAAGGAGCTATCAGCAGTTGTGAGCGCGCTTTATGTGCCTCGTCCTGTTATACGGAGGGGGGGCAGATGGCAGCCCTGCTCCCAGAAATAACTGTGGAGATGAAGGAGCTGCCGGCAGTTGTGAGCGTGCTTTATGTGCCTCGCCCTGTTATACGGAGGGGAGGCAGATGGCAGCCCTGCTCCCAGAAATAACTGTGGAGAGGAAGGAGCTATCAGCAGTTGTGAGCGCGCTTTATGTGCCTCGCCCTGTTATACGGAGGGGGGGGGCAGATGGCAGCCCTGCTCCCAGAAATAACTGTGGAGAGGAAGGAGCTATCAGCAGTTGTGAGCGCGCTTTATGTGCCTCGTCCTGTTATACGGAGGGGAGGCAGATGGCAGCCGTGCTCCCAGAAATAACTGTGGAGAGGAAGGAGCTATCAGCAGTTGTGAGCGCGCTTTATGTGCCTCGTCCTGTTATACGGAGGGGGGGCAGATGGCAGCCCTGCTCCCAGAAATAACTGTGGAGATGAAGGAGCTGCCGGCAGTTGTGAGCGTGCTTTATGTGCCTCGTCCTGTTATACGGAGGGGGGGCAGATGGCAGCCCTGCTCCCAGAAATAACTGTGGAGAGGAAGGAGCTGCCGGCAGTTGTGAGCGTGCTTTATGTGCCTCGCCCTGTTATACGGAGGGGGGGCAGATGGCAGCCATGCTCCCAGAAATAACTGTGGAGAGGAAGGAGCTATCAGCAGTTGTGAGCGCGCTTTATGTGCCTCGCCCTGTTATACGGAGGGGGGGGCAGATGGCAGCCCTGCTCCCAGAAATAACTGTGGAGAGGAAGGAGCTGCCGGCAGTTGTGAGCGTGCTTTATGTGCCTCGCCCTGTTATACGGAGGGGGGGCAGATGGCAGCCATGCTCCCGGAAATAACTGTGGAGAGGAAGGAGCTGCCGGCAGTTGTGAGCGTGCTTTATGTGCCTCGTCCTGTTATACGGAGGGGAGGCAGATGGCAGCCATGCTCCCAGAAATACCTGTGGAGAGGAAGGAGCTGTCAGCAGTTGTGAGCGTGCTTTATGTGCCTCGTCCTGTTATACGGAGGGGAGGCAGATGGCAGCCATGCTCCCAGAAATAACTGTGGAGAGGAAGGAGCTATCAGCAGTTGTGAGCGTGCTTTATGTGCCTCGCCCTGTTATACGGAGGGGGGGCAGATGGCAGCCCTGCTCCCAGAAATAACTGTGGAGAGGAAGGAGCTATCAGCAGTTGTGAGCGTGCTTTATGTGCCTCGTCCTGTTATACGGAGGGGAGGCAGATGGCAGCCCTGCTCCCAGAAATACCTGTGGAGAGGAAGGAGCTGTCAGCAGTTGTGAGCGTGCTTTATGTGCCTCGTCCTGTTATACGGAGGGGAGGCAGATGGCAGCCATGCTCCCAGAAATAACTGTGGAGAGGAAGGAGCTATCAGCAGTTGTGAGCGTGCTTTATGTGCCTCGCCCTGTTATACGGAGGGGGGGCAGATGGCAGCCCTGCTCCCAGAAATAACTGTGGAGAGGAAGGAGCTATCAGCAGTTGTGAGCGTGCTTTATGTGCCTCGTCCTGTTATACGGAGGGGGGGCAGATGGCAGCCCTGCTCCCAGAAATAACTGTGGAGAGGAAGGAGCTGCCGGCAGTTGTGAGCGTGCTTTATGTGCCTCGCCCTGTTATACGGAGGGGGGGCAGATGGCAGCCCTGCTCCCAGAAATAACTGTGGAGATGAAGGAGCTGCCGGCAGTTGTGAGCGCGCTTTATGTGCCTCGCCCTGTTATACGGAGGGGAGGCAGATGGCAGCCCTGCTCCCAGAAATAACTGTGGAGAGGAAGGAGCTATCAGCAGTTGTGAGCGTGCTTTATGTGCCTCGCCCTGTTATACGGAGGGGGGGGCAGATGGCAGCCCTGCTCCCAGAAATACCTGTGGAGAGGAAGGAGCTGCCGGCAGTTGTGAGCGTGCTTTATGTGCCTCGCCCTGTTATACGGAGGGGAGGCAGATGGCAGCCCTGCTCCCAGAAATACCTGTGGAGAGGAAGGAGCTGCCGGCAGTTGTGAGCGTGCTTTATGTGCCTCGCCCTGTTATACGGAGGGGGGGCAGATGGCAGCCATGCTCCCAGAAATAACTGTGGAGAGGAAGGAGCTGCCGGCAGTTGTGAGCGTGCTTTATGTGCCTCGCCCTGTTATACGGAGGGGGGGCAGATGGCAGCCCTGCTCCCAGAAATAACTGTGGAGAGGAAGGAGCTGCCGGCAGTTGTGAGCGCGCTTTATGTGCCTCGTCCTGTTATACGGAGGGGGGCAGATGGCAGCCCTGCTCCCAGAAATACCTGTGGAGAGGAAGGAGCTATCAGCAGTTGTGAGCGTGCTTTATGTGCCTCGCCCTGTTATACGGAGGGGGGGCAGATGGCAGCCCTGCTCCCAGAAATAACTGTGGAGAGGAAGGAGCTATCAGCAGTTGTGAGCGTGCTTTATGTGCCTCGACCTGTTATACGGAGGGGAGGCAGATGGCAGCCATGCTCCCAGAAATAACTGTGGAGATGAAGGAGCTGACGGCAGTTGTGAGCGTGCTTTATGTGCCTCGTCCTGTTATACGGAGGTCAGGCAGGTGGCAGCCCTGCTCCCAGCAATACCTGTGGAGAGGAAGGAGCTATCAGCAGTTGTGAGCGTGCTTTATGTGCCTCGCCCTGTTATACGGAGGGGGGGGCAGATGGCAGCCCTGCTCCCAGAAATACCTGTGGAGAGGAAGGAGCTGCCGGCAGTTGTGAGCGTGCTTTATGTGCCTCGTCCTGTTATACGGAGGGGGGGCAGATGGCAGCCCTGCTCCCAGAAATACCTGTGGAGAGGAAGGAGCTATCAGCAGTTGTGAGCGTGCTTTATGTGCCTCGCCCTGTTATACGGAGGGGGGGCAGATGGCAGCCCTGCTCCCAGAAATAACTGTGGAGAGGAAGGAGCTATCAGCAGTTGTGAGCGTGCTTTATGTGCCTCGTCCTGTTGTACGGAGGGGAGGCAGATGGCAGCCCTGCTCCCAGAAATACCTGTGGAGGGGAAGGAGCTGCCAGCAGTTGTGAGCGTGCTTTATGTGCCTCGCCCTGTTATACGGAGGGGAGGCAGGTGGCAGCCCTGCTCCCAGAAATAACTGTGGAGAGGAAGGAGCTATCAGCAGTTGTGAGCGTGCTTTATGTGCCTCGCCCTGTTATACGGAGGGGAGGCAGATGGCAGCCATGCTCCCAGAAATAACTGTGGAGATGAAGGAGCTGCCGGCAGTTGTGAGCGTGCTTTATGTGCCTCGTCCTGTTATACGGAGGTCAGGCAGGTGGCAGCCCTGCTCCCAGCAATACCTGTGGAGAGGAAGGAGCTATCAGCAGTTGTGAGCGTGCTTTATGTGCCTCGCCCTGTTATACGGAGGGGGGGCAGATGGCAGCCCTGCTCCCAGAAATACCTGTGGAGAGGAAGGAGCTGCCGGCAGTTGTGAGCGTGCTTTATGTGCCTCGTCCTGTTATACGGAGGGGGGGCAGATGGCAGCCCTGCTCCCAGAAATAACTGTGGAGAGGAAGGAGCTATCAGCAGTTGTGAGCGTGCTTTATGTGCCTCGCCCTGTTATACGGAGGGGGGGCAGATGGCAGCCATGCTCTCGGATCAAATTTTTTTTCTGTTCAGGATGGAAACTTGGTACCAACCCCGTGGACCTCAGAAGGGACTGTAGGCCTGTTGGGTATAACCATGTACAGTTGTAAACTGTGGACAGGGAAAGGAGAGGAAGTGGCGGCCTCTACTGAAGGATAGCGGCCTCCGGAGGTCTCCACTTTATCAGTTGTCTGTTCTTAGCTTCCAGTACTCCAGGTTCCACGTCTGGTAATCTGGAAACAGCCCTAAGATGCCCGCGCACAGCTCTAACAATAGGCCGACCTTTGTGATGTGTACACTGGGTGGGGGTTGCAATCCTCTTATCACAGGGAAGATTACAATGAAGGGGGATATGTAACAGCTATGGGAATAGAACTCTGCGCCTCTAACCCTAACCCACCGCAGCCTCCTATAGAAAACAATGGTTCTAGCTAATTCTTCCACGGAGTGTATGTAATTGGAGATTGGCGTGGAATGGCTTAGACCTGGACCCCTTCCCCCAATCTCTGGGTGCCTCACATACGGTGGTGCAGCAGTACGTGCCCGGCAGAATTGTGTGCCCCGGGCAGAGCCACGTTTTGTGCTTTTTAGTGCTGCTGTGAGGTCACCGATGTCAAGCAGTTTTCCCCGCTGACCCCAGGTCCTGCTCTGGTCGTTGTGGTTGCCGAGCGCGTCTGCTGTGCAAGGTGCCCCCGGACACCTACCTCTCTCTACTCCTACTACATGAGTGTTTGTCTCTCCAGCCAGTGTGTACCCCGGGTGTACAAGCTGTATGGTCGTGGCATTAGGGGTGGTTCTTCTTGGTCTTGTACAGCTGCTGGGTGGCTGTCCTCTCTGTGCTGGTCATGAATGATGCAAGTTCTCATCTGCTGACCTGCTTGTGATCTTGCTACTTCTAGCACTCTGGTTATGCATCAGGAAGCTCAGGGTGAACCCTCTCCCCTGATACTCATGGAGGGCCTCAAGCCTGGTTTCTAATGGTTTTTTCGTCTTCTGCAGGCGGAGTACAGAAAGGCTGTGAGCAGTAACCAGTGGCACCGGAGGCTGGAATTTCCCGGAGGAGAGACCATTGTAATGCACAACCCCAAGGTACGTGTGATACTTCCCGATCCCTGCCACCCCGCAACCATCCTGATCTGTAAGCAGAGACGAGCTGTAATGTCCCCTGTGTATACAGCAGCTGTAGTTCAGCCTCCATGAAGCACCTGCCACTGGACCTCGGATCCATGGAGACGTCTTCTGTGCAGTGCCACTTTTCTATCTGATGGACGACGGATTAGTGCCAGGAGAATGTTGCCTGCCTGACTGCATTGTGCCAGCTATAATGTCTGGTGGGTGGGTGGAGGGATAATGCAAGGAGGGGGGTTTTCACGAGTCTGCCTCGGCACCTTAGTTCTTTTGAAGGGAAATCTTTAAGGAGTTGTCCAGGACTAGAATAAAATGTCTCATTTTGCAGCTCAGCTTCATTGGAGTCAATGGATTACAGCTGCAATACCACACACAACCGGTGGACAGGTGTGCTGCTATTGGGTCAACATCGGACGTCCTTTTTGTAATCCTGGACAGCCCGTTTAATGCTTCAGCAGACCCGACATCATGGCCAATTCTAAGCTTCCAACTTTCTGGGAACAGTTTGGGGAAGGCCCTTTTCTTCTCCTTGGCTGCGCCCCAGTGCACAAGCTCTATAAAGGGTTAGTCGGTTTAGTCTGGAAGAACTTGATTGGTCACACAGGGCTCTGACCTTAGCCCCGTCCATCACCAGAATGGAGTCTGCAAGCCAGGGCCGCCCCCTCCTCCAACACCAGCGTCTGCCCTCACAAATAAACTTCTGAGTAAGGTGTGAAATTTCCCACAGACGCCCTCCGAAATCTTCTAAAGAGCCTTCCCAGAAGAGCAAAGGGGGAACGACTCCATATTATAGCCCATACATGTAGAATGGGAGGGGATAATAGTTCCAGGGGATGACACCTGGAGGGGTCCAGCCTTGCATCCATATATTGTACATGACTAGAATAAGTTATTTATTTGAAAAAGACCTCCATGCTCTATTATACCCGAAGAATACAACACCCCCATGTTACGGTGTTACCTTCTTTACTATTGTCCATAGTGACCACAGCAGATATGTTCACTGTGGCTCTTATTTTGAGGTGGCCTTTATTTCCGTTTTATGTACTGCCTCTATAGCAGTCTGTTCTGCGTTTGGTGTGACAGACTGCGGCCATAAGACTTACTTGTCCTGTGTCTGCACTTGCAGGTGATCGTCCAGTTCCAGCATAGTGCCATTCCAGATGAGTGGGGCTCCCCTCAAGACGGTCAGGCCAGACCACGAGTTGTAAAGAGGGGCATAGATGACCATGATGACATTCCAGATGGTAATCTAGGGCTGGGAACTTTTTTTTTTTTTCCCTCAAGGTTGATATATTGGGTTAGGGTTATAATGATTGGAGAAGGTGCAGACAGCAAAATTCAAAAGTTTACCCCAGACTTAACTGAACAAAACTGCCCCTCTCTACACTAACCAGAGGAGATAACTTTTGGTTAGGGGTTTTAAACCGTATCACCTCTGCATTCTAAATCTCCAATTTTCAGTTGTCCCTTAGCTTGTGGGTATAGTTTAGCAGTTAACATGTCTGCCCATAACTACACATAGATACAGGAGATTCTGCTGACTAAGCCTCTCAGAATCTCCATATAGGACATTATAGAGAAGTACTGAGCAGTATAGATGTGAATAAAACACTGGAGGTGAGATATGATGCTTACTATTTGCTGAATCATGCCAGTACATCTTTCATACTCTGCATTTTACACCCCTCCCTATACATAATCTTCGATGGGCAACTGTAATCTGATTACTCAGTGAGCTACCACAGAATTAAGAGTGATGGTAGTTTGGGAAAGGGGGAGAGAATAACTGAAGAACAAGGGCATTTTTCTCTGATAAGATATATTACAAAGTTTCTTATAGTGACCATTAAAGGCCATCTAAGATAGATGCAGTAATGGTCTTCAAACCACTTGCAGCAGCATCAAATCTTCTGGAGCTTGTAGTTCTTCAGGTGCACTTCTCAGCAACTCCAGATGAAAAGACCATGGAGCGCACAGGTAATCTAGGAGGAGCATAAATGAAGCCTAATGCCCAAATTTCATTCAATTTTATTATACTCACAAAATGAGAACAATCTGAAAAGGGTCAACTAGGGTTTGTCGATTTCAAAGATATTCCCATGATAAGTGGGTTGTCCAGAGTGTGCCCATCACAGGTGCACATTGTCAGGAAGGGCACACTGGCATCATTAATGTGTCTTTCAGCCAAATAAAGCATTGGGGGTCATTTACTCAAGACTGGCGCTTCACATATCGGTCTTAGTCCCTACACACTGCAGTCATATTGACCTCAGCAGCCTCCGGAGCACAGGGATTGTTATCTCGGCGCCGGGCACTCTGCACAGGTGACAAGGTGACAAAAAAATGGCAGATTTTATTTTTTTCTGTTACAGCGTTCACTGCATAGGAGATATGCGGGTCAGGCTGTTACCTGGCGTGCTGCTGGCGTATTAGTTTGGTTTCTTGGTTAACACTAAGCCTCAGACATTGGGTGGAGAAGTGAGCCTGGAGAACTACAAGCCTCAGACATTGGGTGGGAAAGTGAGCCTGGAGAACTACAAGCCTCAGACATTGGGTGGGGAAGTGAGCCTGGAGAACTACAAGCCTCAGACATTGGGTGGGAAAGTGAGCCTGGAGAACTACAAGCCTCAGACATTGGGTGGGAAAGTGAGCCTGGAGAACTACAAGCCTCAGACATTGGGTGGGAAAGTGAGCCTGGAGAACTACAAGCCTCAGACATTGGGTGGGAAAGTGAGCCTGGAGAACTACAAGCCTCAGACATTGGGTGGAGAAGTGAGCCTGGAGAACTACAAGCCTCAGACATTGGGTGGAGAAGTGAGCCTGGAGAACTACAAGCCTCAGACATTGGGTGTAGAAGTGAGCCTGGAGAACTACAAGCCTCAGACATTGGGTGGAGAAGTGAGCCTGGAGAACTACAAGCCTCAGACATTGGGTGGAGAAGTGAGCCTGGAGAACTACAAGCCTCAGACATTGGGTGGAGAAGTGAGCCTGGAGAACTACAAGCCTCAGACATTGGGTGGAGAAGTGAGCCTGGAGAACTACAAGCCTCAGACATTGGGTGGAGAAGTGAGCCTGGAGAACTACAAGCCTCAGACATTGGGTGGGAAAGTGAGCCTGGAGAACTACAAGCCTCAGACATTGGGTGGGAAAGTGAGCCTGGAGAACTACAAGCCTCAGACATTGGGTGGAGAAGTGAGCCTGGAGAACTACAAGCCTCAGACATTGGGTGGAGAAGTGAGCCTGGAGAACTACAAGCCTCAGACATTGGGTGGGAAAGTGAGCCTGGAGAACTACAAGCCTCAGACATTGGGTGGGAAAGTGAGCCTGGAGAACTACAAGCCTCAGACATTGGGTGGGAAAGTGAGCCTGGAGAACTACAAGCCTCAGAAGGACATTGGGTGGGAAAGTGAGCCTGGAGAACTACAAGCCTCAGACATTGGGTGGGAAAGTGAGCCTGGAGAACTACAAGCCTCAGAAGGACATTGGGTGGAGAAGTGTACGGGGGAGAACTACAAGCCTCAGACATTGGGTGGGAAAGTGAGCCTGGAGAACTACAAGCCTCAGACATTGGGTGGGAAAGTGTACGGGGGAGAACTACAAGCCTCAGAAGGACATTGGGTGGAGAAGTGTACGGGGGAGAACTACAAGCCTCAGAAGGACATTGGGTGGAGAAATGTACGGGGGAGAACTACAAGCCTCAGAAGGACATTGGGTGGAGAAATGTACGGGGGAGAACTACAAGCCTCAGAAGGACATTGGGTGGAGAAATGTACGGGGGAGAACTACAAGCCTCAGAAGGACATTGGGTTAGGCCAGTGGTGTGACGCACATTACTATATTTACAGGGACCGCGGTTTCTTATTCCGTTTGATTTTCTGTGTGTCTCCGTAGGGGAGGTCTCGCAGGCTGACCATCTTGTGTTCATGGTTCATGGGATTGGACCTGTGTGTGACCTTCGGTTCAGGAGTATCGTTGAATGTGGTGAGTGCCAGTTGTCTTTATTGGAGTGCTGACCTAGCCCTGCTCACACAGCTGGGGAGTTTGCTCCAATGTATCAGTGTATCTGCACCTCTATGTTAGGCTACATGCACACAACGGCCGACACATGGCCATTTTTGGTACCAGTGAAAGTCTATGGGACTATTCACATGGCCATTTTTAAACAGCTGGTTAATAGCGGCCAGACAGACCCCATTGTAATCGGACCATTTTAGCTGCTGTTTAGACAGGCGTGTACATGTTTAACGGCTGTTAAAACTGGGCACCCTAGAAAAATATGGACTTTCTCGCCCATTCCATTGGGGGACACAGACCATGGGTATAGCTTAAGCCACCACTAGGAGGAGACACTATGCAAATAAGAAAAAACAGCTGCTCCTCCACGGGCTATACCCCCATGCTCCAACAGGAGGACCTCAGTTTTAGCTTTGTCGGATAAGGAGGTGACACTCCTGCAGGGTTGTCACTGTAGTTTTTTTCTTCTCCTGTTAGTTTTTTTTGCTGCGTCCCTGGTCTCTCAGTGGAGCGAATGCCGGGGTTGAATGACCGTCCCCGGCTACCTCCCTTTCCCACCAGAAGAGAAGTGGAACCGGGCTCGACCTGCAGCTCCGGTGGCCTACCAGATCCGGGGTCACCTAGTCCTGCCCTCTATCCAGTGCACTGCCACTCCTTGTGCCAGATGACTGAAGAGGTGACCCCATGCTGGTCCGGAACAGAGGGTGAAGACTGCAGGACTCGGATAAGTACGGCGGCTCTCCTGCAGCTCCCCCACCCCCCCGTGCTCAAACTGTGACACGGTTCTTCAGGGCTTACCTGTGGATCTGAGAGGGAGGAGGGATTCCTTCTTGAGGCAGTGGCTAGTTGCAGCGCCATGCTGCTGTGCCTTTTCGGAGGTCTCATTATACAGGGCAAGCTGGTACCTCTGTTGTTATGCTGTTGCCCCATGTCCAGGCTTTCAGTGTTCAGAACCCCTTTCAGCCTCTAAAATATTTTCCTCTGCCGGCGGGCGGCATTTTTTATTTTTTTTCCGCGCGATTTGTGACACGACTGGTGCGCTTCTGCTTTGCCTCAGCGCTTCTCCACGCTTGGCTGCTACTCCAGCTCCTCACAGGTCACGGTAGGACAGATAGTGTTCCGCAAAACTGTAGAAGACCCTGACTCCGGGATTGCCGCCGTCATGCCAAGTCCGGGGGCCCCCCAAAAATCTAAAGAGACACCTCAGGTCCCACTGGGATCCTGTAATGGCTGCTGCTTGCCACTATCGTTTACAGGCTCCTGTGACTCTTGCCCTGCCTCTGGACAGGATCATCCACCTCCTCCTCCTCCCCCTCCACCAAACCAGCCCAGTCCCTCCTCCGCCCCTTCGGTGCCCTCCTGGGCCTCTGCCATAGCTAGGGCGGACTTGGCCCATGGCCTTCATGGAACGCAGGGCGGCCATGGATCCATCGCATGCGGTGCCTGTGGTTAGCATCGCTCCACCTCCCGGTGCCCCCCACAGAGGACGCTCGACCGTTAAAAGGCAGCGTACGCAGCAGCATCCCTCCTCGGATGACTCTGCTTCCCCCCCCCCCCCCCTCGCCTGCAGGCGTGTTCAGCCTCTCCCCCTCTCATGGGCTACAGGTCTGAAGGGGGAAGGTCCGGCTCTGACGAGGACACGGAACCAGAACCCTCGCCTAAGCTCTCCACCGTGGTGGCAGACTTGGTTACGGCGGTCCGTGACACCTTTGACATACAGGGGGAACCTCCTTCTTCTTCTAGTAGCCAGGAATTCCCCCTTTTCCACTCCAGAAGGGGTGACTCGGAGGCAGTCACATTCCCCATTCATGGCGAGTCGCCTAGGTCCTTTCTAAGGATTGGGAGCGCCCTAATCACAGTTTTTTCTGCCACGAGGCGCATGGATACTCTGTATCCTTTCCCGGCAGATAATGTGCAGCAGTGGTCTCCTCCTCCTATGGTCGACCTGCCGGTGGCAAGATTGGCTAAGAATTCGGCAATACCAGTCCTGGACTGGTTTCCCCTCCCTACAGGACTTTGTTGACTCTCTTTCCAAAGCCATCTTCACTCTGGCAGGCACTGATCTGCGGCCCGCGTTCACCTCGGCCTGGGTAGCCAGGGTGCTTTCGGTGTGGTTGCAGCGCCATCATCAGGACCTCGCAGAGCAGGGTACCTCTGCGGACACCCGGAGCTTTGCCCTCCAGATGTCCCAAGCGACAACATTCCTCTGTGAGGTCTCATTGGACTTCAGCACTCTCTTGCGCGGATTGTGGCCCTCTTGGTCACTGCAGCGCAGGGAGGTCTAGGTTGAAGGTCTGGGACACCGACGCTTCCTCCAAGCGCTCCCTCACTAACCTCCCCTTTGCGGGCTCCAGGCCCTTCGGTAGCTACGCTGGACGAGATTATCTCTGACGCTACGGGGGGCAAGAGCACACACCTGCCCCAATCTAGATCCAAGCGCGCCTTCAGAGCTCGCCCCTTTGGCTCTAGAAACCAGTCCTTTCGAGGACAGCCCCCTCCTCCGGTGGCTCTCAGGACTCCCGCAAGAAGCCTTCCTTTAAACCTCAGCCTTCCCTGGCGTCCGCGGGCACAATTCCAGGGGAGTTCTGCCCGCCCCGCGGCTCTCAAGCAGTTCTCCGCCTGAAGGGGCGCCCCCACCGCCTGCAGTGGGGGGGCCGTCTGCTCTCCTTTCAGCAGGTCTGGAGAGCTCATGTTCGAGACGCTTGGACCCTGAAAATTGTAACTTCTGGTTAAAAGATAGAATTCACTTCCAGACCTCCGGAACGTTTCTTCTCTTATCGGGTTCCGGGGGATCCGGCCCGAGCCTCGGCCCTTTTACAAGTGGTCTCTTCCCTTCTGGTCCGGGGAGTAGTTGCCCCAGTTCCTCTGGAGGAACAGGGTACAGGGTTCTACTCAAATCTTTGTGGTGCCAAAGAAGGAGGGATCTGGACGTCTGGTCCTAGACCTGAAGCTCTTAGACAAGTCCCGTCGGTGCGGAGGTTCCGGATGGAATCCCTCCGCTCTGTTATTGCTTCTCTTCTTCCAGGGGAGTTCCTCGCGTCAGTGGACATCCGGGACGCCTATCTGCATGTCCCTATCACAGAATCTCACGACAGATTCCTGCGCTTCGCCATTGGCGGCCGTCATTATCTCTGTTGCCCTACCTGGTGGACATACTGATAAAGGCTCCCTCTCGTCCCCAGGCCGAAGACAGCGTCAGGTTCACTGTTCAGACTCTGCAGCAGTTTGGCTGGCTGATCAACTTCCTGAAGTCCTCTCTCCAACCTTCCCAGAGGGTGACCTTCCTGGGGATGATTCTGGACACCACTGCAGCCCGGGTATTCCTTCCGGATTACAAGTTCTCACGGATACGGGAGTCGGTGTCTCGCATTCTGCATTCTCTGTGTATCTCCATCTGGGAGTGCATGCAGGTTCTGGGGCTTATGGTGGCCTCCTTCGAGGCTGTTCCCTTTGCCCAGTTACACACTCTGCCTCTGCAACAGGCGATCCTGTCCTTCTGGGACAGGACATCGGGAGATCTGTACTCTCAGATCCGCCTACCGTCTCGGGTTCGCATGGAACTCCCGTGGTGGCTGTCCCCTCAGAATCTGGCTTCAGGGAGATCTTCCTCCCAATCTCCTGGACAGTCGTCACCACCGATACCAGTCTCCTGGGTGGGGGTGTCGTTCTCCGGGCTCGGGCGGTTCAGTAGGTGTGATCAGAGGTGGAAGCCCGCCTTCCGATCAACATACTGGAGCTCAGAGCAATTTTTCTGTCTCATTGGACCCCGCTCCTAGCGGGTTTCCCGGTAAGGGTTCAGTCGGACAATGCCACAGCTGTGGCCTACATCAATCTTCAGGGCGGAACCCGCAGCCGGACGGTGATGCAAGAGGTGAAAAGGATCCTCCAGTGGGAGGAAGTTTATATTCCAATATGGTCTGCAGTGTATATCCCAGGGGTCGAAAACTGGACGGCAGGCTTTCTCAGCCGCAACAAGGTGGATCCGGGAGAGTGGTCTCCGCATCAGGACGTATTTGAGGACGTCTGTCGCCGTTGGGGCCGCACGGACGTGGACCTGATGGCGTCCAGGCTCAATAACGAGGTTCCCACGTTCCTGGCTCGGGATCCGGAGGCGTACGGGGGGGGGCGCTCTGGTGTCTCCGTGGTGAGACTTCGTGCTCCTCTGTCTTCCCACCACTGCCTCACTCCCAAAGGTTCTTCGCAGGGTCGCGGCTGGAGGGGATCCCGACCATACTCATCGACCCCGATTGGCCTCTTGGAAGGCACTCGGATGCTGGCAGACATTCCTTGGCCTCTTCCTCTCAGGGAGGACCTGCTGTCTCAAGGACCGCTCTTCCATTGGATTTTACAGCCGCTTCGTTTAACAGTGTGGCTGTTGAGACGCCCCATGGTCTGTGTCCCCCAATGGAATGGGCGAGAAAAGGAGATTTTATTTTATTTTATTTTTTTGTGAAACTCGCCTGTAAAATCTTTTTCTCGTCTTTTCCATTGGGGGACACAGCTCCCACCCATTCTTGTCTGTTACAGGAGGGGTTGGTTCTATTCTATTGGGACCTTATGGTTTACGGCCTGAGGGCGGTATTCCTCGGTTCTGTTTTCTTTATTGATATTAGTTTTTTCTCTCCTTCTCCTACTGCTTTTGCACGCACTGAGGTCCTCCTGTTGGAGCATGGGGGTATAGCCAGTGGAGGAGGAGCTGTCTTTTATTATTTGCATAGTGTCTTCTCCTAGTGGTGGCCTAAGCTATACCCATGGTCTGTGTCCCCCAATGGAAAAGACGAGAAAAAGATTTTATAGGTGAGTGTCACAAAAAATCTCCTTTTTAGGGGTTAAAAAAAAAGCTTATCCACTTGCACTCCTGTCTTGATTGAAAAGGACTTGCCGAAGGACCTGTGCTCAGAGTGATGTCATCGGGTGCTCATGCGGGGCACACAATGGGGGACATTATTACTGAGGGGGGGGGGGACACACTATGGGAGACATTATTACTGGGGGACACACACACACTATGGGAGACATTATTACTGGGGGGGGGGACACTATAGGAGACATTATTACTGGGGGGGGGGGGGGGAACACTATGGGAGACATTACTGGGGGGGGGGGACACTATGGGAGACATTATTACTGGGGGGGACACTAGTGAAGGTCTCTAGCACCTAAGTACTGCCCCATCCAGGTGAATGCAGACAATATAATGCCCTTGGCTCAAACCGCATGGTGGGGGGGGGGGGGGGGAGAGAGTCCAAGACATGTAACCCTGGAACTTCTGTTTTGTTTTTCTGGTCAGTGGATGACTTTAGGACCGTGTCTCTGAAATTGCTGCAGTCTCACTTTAAAAAGTCTGTGGACGAGGGTAAAGTACGACGTGTGGAGTTCCTGCCGGTCCATTGGCACAGTGCCCTCCATGGTGATGCTACCGGGGTGGATAGGTCAGTAAATCCTAAACGAACCTTTAACCCCCACACATCACACTCTGTCAGATGTGGAAGAATCCAGAAAGTCCACGTTGCCATCCTATACTGGTTACATTACCTGCCCCACTCCAAAATGGTGCCAATCCCTTCCTTCTACAAAGTTCGATCTGGATCACCAAACCTCGCTGCAGTCCTACAGGTGGAGATTAGCAGAGATTAATTGTAGATTATACTAATCCCAATCAGTACCTGTGTATTAGACACCCCAATGCTGCTAGCGATTGTCGGGAGGGAAGTGTTTTCCTCCTGGTAATCGGCAGATGGCTAGCAGAGGACACCGTTGCTATTGCATGCAGCCATGTCCTCCGCTACATGGGAGGGTCAATCGCTATGCCATCGCTCATCCCCATGCAGGACAGCGGTGTGTTGGTGGCAGATCGCTATTAGACAAAGCGATCTGCCACCGGAAAATCCAGATCTGTCAGCATGCTTAGAAGTGATGGCTAACGAGCGGTCATAGGAACGGGCAGAAAATCTATCCGTCTAATATACCCTTAAGCCAGAAGAATCGATGCCAGGCAACCAAAACCTCAAATTTAGAAATTGTGCCCCACTTCCTATTCACCCCCTTCAAAGATTAGGGTCTGTAGATGTCCAAGATATGACATGTCATAGCCAACGGCAGTGGACATTGTCCCTTGACCTCTGGAGACAGGAACAGAAGTCAGAAAGCTTCTGCCGCCATCTCCCTGCAGATCATCACTCACAGGTCACCAATCGGCAGTGAGCAAAAGGAAAATCTGGTTCAAAGCTATGTGGGCGACCACTCGGTGCAGATAATCCCTGCCCATTTCTCAGCTGTAAGTAATGGCAACAAAAAGAGAGAGGCGCTCGTAGGGTGAGGAAGTCGAATACAAATGCCCTCAAACAGGGAGAGATGGCGTGCTTACCCATTTGGTTGTGCCCATTTTGGTGCAACCCACGGTGAAGGCAAGATGTAGAAGGTTACTGGTTGGTGGAGTCAAACCCCCGGTTGGATAGACAATAGTACTGGAGGGTCGCTGGACCGTGAAAGTCGAGCAAACGTGTGGACAACAAAGAGCGCGAGATCACAACCAGATGTCACGTAGAGTTTGGTTTATTCAAAGACAGCGCGTTTTGGGGTACATCTGACCCCTTATCAAGTCTAAAAAGTAGTATAATATAAAGATTGATATATATGTAAAAAATAATGGCAATAAAACACTCAATAAAATGGAGGAGGAAGAGATGATGCATTTAAAATGCTTAGTGTAAACATTAGTATAAAATTGATCTTCAGAAAAGAAAAAGGGACACAAACCCAATAAGTGTGTATATATATTAAGATATAGTCGGGGGGCGCTATCAATTCATGTGCGTTAGGGTAAAATGCCTGGTATAGGGATCTAGCTTTGGGGCACTTATATACACAATAAACATGTGATGGAAAAGGAATTGTAAATACTAAGGGGCCCATCTAAATGAAGGCGAGCTTCCCCATGAACGCAAGGGGAAACACGGGGGTCGATAACCTGTAGGGAGAAAAAGGTACCCGGATGTCTACAGCTGTTCAGAAGCACCGTCGCTGCTCACAGCGCGCACTGTAGGAGGGTAAAGCACGGATGTGGGAGGGATCGGCGCTCTGGTTGGAGGATGGCCAGCTACAGGGCGGGTATAGGGAAGCAATACTAAGTGATGGGCTAGGGAAATGATGCAAAGAATTGACTCAGCGAAAGGATGGACCGGTGGAAGGGTAGAGTTAGTAATCAATTGTAATGTCTATTTATGAGGGGAATTATTAGACATCATGAACGCAAGGGAAGGGGGGGAGATATAGAAGAAGGCAGTGTGGGGATCTAGGGACCAGGGGGAATGGTGCATGACACCAAGGGCTGGTCCAGAGCAATACAAAAAGGGATCGTCAAGTGGAGGGGAGTTAAGAAAACCTTGTGGGAAACATGTGCTATTCGGACTCCTAAATCAGCTACCAGATGTGTTAAAAACATTTGTTCTCTAAGCTCTCATTTAAACCATATGGTTCTAGAGTCTGTAGCTTGAAAATCCAGAACATCTCCCTCTTTTGCAGCGTTCTGAATCTATCAGAACCGGTATCTGTAATATGTTCAATGGGTGTGATGGACGGCTTAGGGGGATCCTTGTCATGGGTAGAAAGTGTCGGGATACATTATGCTTTAGGAGCCCTCGCGTGATGTTTACGTGAGGGACTGGATTCCACGGCCCACGTACTGTAGACCGCATTCACATTCTATGAGGCAGATGATATATGAAGATGGGGAATTCTTCTCCAGTTACATTTCTCCTGAAGGTTTTTGAGATGCTGGTGCAATAATTACATTGGGTATGACTACATTTGTAGCTTCCCACATGATCAGAATAACATCTAGCAGCGATGGTGGACACTTTCTTATTCAGTGCACTTGGTGCTAGTACAGTCGTGGCCAAAACTTTTGAGAATGACACAAATATTAGTTTTCACAGAGTTTGCTGCTAAACGGCTTTTAGATCTTTTTCAGTTGTTTCTGTGATGGTGAAATACCACATCTCCGAAACCTTCAGGAGAAATGTAACTGGAGAGGAATTGCCGATCAAAAGCTCTGTGAATTGCTCCTCTTCAATTTTCAACCAGAGCGCCGATCCCTCCCACATCAGTGCTTTAACCTCCTACAGCGCGCGCTGTGAGCACACAGCGATTCGAACGCCCCGCGCGCGGTGAGCAGCGACGGTGCTTCTGAACAGCTGTAGCCATCCGGGTACCTTTTTCTCCCTACAGGTTATCGACCCCCGCGTTTCCCCTTGCGTTCATGGGGAAGCTCGCCTCCATTTAGATGGGCCCCTTAGTATTTACAATTCCTTTTCCATCACATGTGTTTATTGTGTATATAAGTGCCCCAAAGCTAGATCCCTATACCAGGCATTGTATCCTAACGCACATGAATTGATAGCAGCCCCCCCCCCCCCCCCCCCCGAGTAATATATATATATATATATATATATACACACACACACACACACTTTTATGGGGTTTGTGTCCTTTTTTTTATTCTATTTTTCTGTTTTGGAAGATTGATAAATGTACTTTTAAGACTTGATAAAGGGGTCCGATGTGCCCCGAAACGCGTTGACATCTGGTTGTGATCTTGGGCCCTTTGTTGTCCACACGTTTGCTCGACTTTCACGGTCCGGCGACCCTCCAGTACACTTCTCCCGCTGTGGGATTTCATGTCTGCTCCTCTTTGGCAGGGTCCACTGCAGATCCTTCCTCGTCATGTCACCCTATGTTCTACTTTCACATCTATGTTGTGAATTCCTGAAGGCTAACCTCTGGATCCCGCTGTGACGGATACAAACGGAATGCCCGCTGGCCCCATAAAGTATAATGCGTGCTGCGGTTTGTGTCCGAACAATTCTGTTTTTCTGTCGGAACAGCATGTCGGCGGTGTGAAGCTAGCCTACGCCCTCATGGCACTGACTGTGTGTAGCATATAGAGACTCTGTGAGGGTCTGCACATTATATGGCTGTTGCTGAGTATTGGCAAGAAGTTTCCCACACCGCTTTCCTGAATTTCGCAAATGTAACCGGCTGGGGAGAGGGTGGCTTGACATGCCTGCCCAAGCTCTCGAGCGATGTGACGCGACCTTCCTCCCCTGTCAATTATCATTCATCGTTTCTTTTACAGGCACATCAAAAAGATTACCCTGCCCAGTATTGGGCGTCTGAGACATTTCACCAACGAGACGCTGCTGGACATTCTGTTCTACAACAGTCCCACCTACTGCCAGACCATTGTGGACAAAGTCAGCTTAGAGGTGAACCGTCTCTACGAGCTCTTCATGAGCCGGAACCCAGACTTTACCGGCAGGGTGTCTGTCGCTGGCCACAGTCTAGGTATGGCTGTCCTCGTTTTGATCTTCATCTATTTCCTCTTAATGGGTTATTCAAATCTTAAGATATGTCAAAAATGCCTAAAAGGACGAGTTCCCAGCTCTTGTTAGAATGGGGGTCTCCATGTACTACAGTAGCGATTCGTACATGCCCCCTCACCCCTTTAAACACTTCCTGACCAGGCAGGTTTTCAGCTCATGTGAGATCGGCAGCTGGGTGGAAAGAGCGGGCGCTGCTTTTAAAATCCAGAATTTTTTTTCCCATTTTATTTTCCATGTTGCAGGATATGATGCAAAAAAAAAAAAAACATTGACTGCAATGCAGGAGAGAAATACAACTGAAGATATTAAAGGGATCGTCCGGCATCAGTTAGAAATGGCAGACCCACTGGAGCATGCTTTAAAAGAAGGCTCACTCGCCTTGTGACAGTCCTGCCAGCGGGCTCAGACCCCCCCCCCCAACATTTCTGCACATGTCACGACAGAGGCCATTAAAAGTCCAGCAATTTCTAAAATGGGGTCACTTTTGGGGAGTTTCCACTCTAGGGGTGCATCAGGGAGGCTTTAAATGTCATATGGAAATTTAAAATGATCCCAGGGAAAGCCCTCCAAAATCCATACAGCGCTCCTTCCCTTCTGCGCCCTGTCATGTGCCCGTACAGCAGTTTACGACCACATATGGGGCGTTTCTGTAAATTGCAGAATCGGGGTAGTAAATATTGAGTTTTATTTGGCTGTTAACCCTTCATGTGTTACAGGGAAAAAAAGAATTAAAATGCCAAATCTGCCCAAAAATGTCTTTATTATTTTTTTTTTATTTCATCTCCTTTTTCCTTTAAAAGGTTTTGTTTCGTTATCTAGCTGACTGACATGAGCGATGTGCTAACGTCAGCACTACATAACCGTATGATAACTCCCTGCCGGCCGTCGTTCCCTCAAAATAAAGACTTTTATAATATGCTAATGAGCCTCTAGGTGCCACAGGGGCGATGCTGCAGCACCTAGAGGCTCCGTCTTCGCCCCATTTGGCACGCCCATGTACAGTTAATTGACGTCAGAGTTCTCCTCAGTGTCCCGTAAATCCTGCGCCTTATAAGATCCTAAAAATGATATTGTGACGTACAATGTGTCGCAAGAAAACCATCTCCAAATCACTTGGATAAGTAAAAGCATTCCAAAGTTCTTGCCACATAAGGCTACTTTCACACTAGCGTTCAGAGCGGGAACATCAGACGGATCCGCTCCTATAATGCAGACGTTCAGAACGGATCCGTCTGCATTATAACTTAGAAAAATGTCTAAGTGTGAAAGCAGCCTGAGCGGATCCGTCCAGACTTTACATTGAAAGTCAATGGGGGACGGATCCGCTTGATGAGTGAGCCATATGGTGTCATCTTCAAGCGGATCTGTCCCCATTGACTTCCATTATAAGTCTGGACGGATCCGCACGCCTCCGCACGGCCAGGCTGCTTGCAGCGTTCAGGTGTCCGCTCACTGAGCGGAGCGGAGGCTGAGCGCTGGCAGACGGATGCATTCTGAGCGGATCCGCCTCTACTGAGAGTGCATTAGGGCCAGACGGCTGCGTTCAGGGCCGCTTGTGAGCCCCTTCAAACGGATCTCACGAGCGGACACCTGAACGCAGGTGTGAAAGTAGCCTAAAGCGACACATGTCAAGTTTCCAAAAAGTGGCCTAGTAGGTGCAAAATGGCAGGCTCCTTATGGTGGTAAGATATGGAGCCGGGGGCTTGTGAGGTGCGGGCCACAGCAGGAGGGCATGTGCGGTTGCTGGCTAGGTACGGGAGTACCCGATTCTCACAGCATTTATTACCACTGCCGTACCTGGCCAGCGTAGAGAGGAGGGCATGGGCGGCCCCCTAACCAGTGCTCTCACTGCGCTCCCTGTCCATCTTTTATTACAAAGAAAAAAATGTGGGGGGTTCAGCCCGCACCACCCTGTGCAGGTGCAGATTGCTATGGCGAAATACAGATACAAACGCAAAAACACAAATGCACTGGCACTCTGCACCCAGCGCTCTGCACCCAGCACTCTGCCCTGCCTTTATGCTGGATGCTGAATGAGGCATTGGTGTACATTTTGGCCAAAGCGTAATAAGCCACTCACCACGTCAAGGTCGCCTCCATGAGTGGTCCCTAACACTAGTTCCTACCTGCTATGGGCCACGACAGCCACACAAAGTCCAGGGAGCGCCTCATTCAACATCCAGCATAGAGGCAGGGCAGAGTGCGATTGTATTTGTGTTTCCATCTTTTATTATGCCAACTCCCATCACTCCTGCCAATCAGCCCTGTGGCGTCCTCATACTGTACCAAGCACAGCGCCATACAATATATAGTGGCTGTGCTTGGTATTGCAGGTGCATTCGCTTGAATAGGACTGAGCTGCACAAAGGCAGCATGTGACCGATGGTCAGGCCTATGTAGAGGCCACAGTGCCCACCTGATTGGGTGGTGCCTGGCTTCACCGGTGACATGTCCACAAGAGGCATGTCACCATTGGGCCGTGGCAAAACATCAACAGGGCCAATGATGGGGAGGAGCTATAAGCAATCTGGGCTTTATTGGGGGTGGGGCTGGAGCTTTAGCGGAGAAATGAGACGTGCAACATCCCTCTAATAGCCTCCAGAATGCCTGGGCCCCTCGTAAGGATTATACTTACCACGTCCCTAGCATCGCGGGTGACTCTAGGGAGGCTGTTCACCGTCACAGCTTGCTATTGGCTGCTTCCCCCCCAACCCATCACCGCATGCTTTGATCTGTGCGAAGGGGAGATGCAGAGGCGGCCGTGCTGGGATCCCGAGGGATGCGGATGCCGGGGAGCAGGTAAGTATAATCCATACGAGGGGCCCGGGCATGCTGGGGGTCATTAAAGGGAATGGGTAACCTCTTAAATATGATGTTCAGGGGTTTGGTGACTTCCAGTTCTCACCTAGACCCCATGATACAAGACTTGCAGTAAGAACCCCGTCATAGCGGCCTAGGACATTTTCTTCCATCTGCTTCTATGAATATTGTGCTCTTTATTATAAACCTTAAACTAATAAGAAAAGATGTCGGGGTGCAGAGGGTTTCCTTAACCCCTTAAGGACCCGGCTCATTTTCACCTTAAGGACCCGGCTCATTTTCACCTTAAGGACCCGGCTCATTTTCACCTTAAGGACCCGGCTCATTTTCACCTTAAGGACCCGGCTCATTTTCACCTTAAGGACCCGGCTCATTTTCACCTTAAGGACCCGGCTCATTTTCACCTTAAGGACCCGGCCATTTTTTGCAAATCTGACCACTGTCACTTTAAGTGCTGATAACTTTAAAACGCTTTGACTTATCCAGGCCGTTCTGAGATTGTTTTTTCAGCACATATTGTACTTCATGACACTGGTAAAATAAAGTAAAAAAATATATATTTTTATTTATAAAAAAAATACCAAATTTACCCAAAATTTTTAAAAAATTGCAAATTTCCAAGTTTCAATTTCTCTACTTCTATAATACATAGTAATACCTCCAAACATATTTATTACTTTACATTCCCCATATGTCTACTTCATGTTTGCATCATTTTGGGGATGTTACAAGGCAAGTTTGGAAGCAAATCTTGAAATTGTTCTGAACTTTTCAAAAACCCATTTTTTAGGGACCACTACAGGTCTGAAGTCACTTTGCGAGGCTTGTATAATAGAAACCACCCAAAAATGACCCCATTCTATAAACTACACCCTCAAGGTATTCAAAACTGATTTTACAAACTTTTTTAACCCTTTAGGTGTTGCACAAGAATTAATGAAAAATAGAGATACAATTTCAAAATTTCACTTTTTTGGCATATTTTAATAATTGTTTTTCCAGTTACAAAGCAAGGGTTAACAGCCAAACAAGACTCAATATTTATGGCTCTGATTCTGTAGTTTACAGAAACACCCCATAAGTGGTCGTAAACTGCTGTACGGGCACACGGCAGGGCGCAGAAGGAAAGGAACGCCATACGGTTTTGGAAGGCAGATTTTGATACAGTTTTTTTTTTTTTACACCATGTCCCATTTGAAGCCCCCCTGATGCACCTCTAGAGTAGAAACTCCATAAAAGTGACCCCATCTAAGGCCTCTTACACACTTGCGTTGTCCGGATCCGGCGTGTACTCCATTTGCCGGAATTACACGCCGGATCCGGAAAAACGCAAGTGTACTGAAAGCATTTGAAGACGGATCCGTCAGTGTTACTATGGCAGCCAGGACGCTATTAAAGTCCTGGTTGCCATAGTAGGAGCGGGGGAGTGGTATACTTACCGTCCGCGCGGCTCCCGGGGCGCTCCAGAGTGACGCCCCACGTGATCCATGCGCGTGGGGCGCCCTGACGTCACTCTGGAGCGCCCCGGGAGCAGCACGGATGGTAAGTATGCTGCTCCCCGCTCCCCACTACACTTTACCATGGCTGCCAGGACTTTAGCGTCCCGGCAGCCATGGTAACCACTCTAAAAAAGCTAAACGTCGGATCCGGCAATGCGCCGAAACAACGTTAAGCTTAAGGCCGGATCCGGATCAATGCCTTTCAATGGACATTAATTCTGGATCCCGCCTTGCAGCAAGTCTTCAGGATTTTTGGCCGGAGCAAAAAGTGCAGCATGCTACGGTATTTTCTCCGGCCAAAAAACGTTCCGGTCCGGAACTGAAGACATCCTGAACGGATTTCACTCCATTCAGAATGCGTTAGGATAAAACTGATCAGGATTCTTCCGGCATAGAGCCCCGACGACGGAACTCCATGCCGGAAGAAAAGAACGCAGGTGTGAGAGAGCCCTTAGAAACTACACCCCTCAAGGTATTCAAAACAGATTTTACAAACGTCGTTAACCCTTTAGGTGTTCCACAAGAGTTATTGGCAAATAGAGATGAAATTTCTGAATTTAAATTTTTGGGCAAATTTTAAATTTTTACTATTTTTTTTCCAGTTACAAAGCAAGGGTTAACAGCCAAACAAAACGCATTATTTATGGCCCTGATTCTGTAGTTTACAGAAACACCCCATATGTGGTCGTAAACTGCTGTACGGGCACACGGCAGGGCACAGAAGGAAAGGAATGCCATACGGTTTTTGGAAGGCAGATTTTGCTGGACTGGTTTATTGACACCATGTCCCATCTGAAGCCCCGCTGATGCACCCCTAGAGTGAAAACTGCAAAAAAGTGACGCCATTTTAGAAACTACGGGATAGGGTGGCAGTTTTGTTGGTACTAGTTTAGGGTACATAGGATTTTTGGTTGCTCTATATTACACTTTTTGTGAGGCAAGGTAACAAGAAATTGCTTTTTTTGGCACCGTTTTTTTTGTTTTTTTTTTCTTGTTATTTACAACATTCATCTGACAGGTTAGATCATGTGGTATTTTTATAGAGCAGGTTGTCACGGACGCGGCGATACCTAATATGTATACAATTTTTTATTTATGTAAGTTTTACACAATGATTTCCTTTTTGAAACCCCAAAAATATGTTTTAGTGTCTTCATAGTCTAAGAGCCATAGTTTTTTCAGTTTTTGGGCGAATATCTAAAGTAGGGTCTCATTTTTTTGTGGGATGAGATGACTGTTTTATTGGCACTATTTTGGGGTGCATATGACTTTTTGATCGCTTGCTATTACACTTTTTGTGATGTAAGGTGCCCAAAAATTGTTTATTTAGCACAATTTTTTTTTTTTTTTTTTTACGATGTTCATCTGAGGGGTTAGCTCATGTGATATTATTATAGAGCTGGTCGATACGGACGCGGCGATACCTAATATGTATACTTTTTTTTATTTATGTAAGTTTTACACAATCATGTTAGTGTCCCCATGTTTTTTTTATTTTTTGGGCCATTTTCTCATGTAGGGGCTCATTTTTTGCGGAATGAGGCGACGGTTTGATTGGTACTATTTCGGCGTACATGCGACTCTTTTGATCACTTATTACCTTTTTTGGGGAAGTAAGGTGGGCAAAATTTCAATTTCCTGATAGTTTTTATTTTTTTATTTTTATGGCGTTCACCGTGCGGGGAAAGTAACATGACCGTTTTATAGATCAGGTCGTTACGGACGCAGCAATACCTAATATGTGTAGTGTATTTAATTTTTAAAATTTTTATTCAGTGATAAATGTGATTTTATTATCTTTACTTTTTTTTCACTTTTTTTTACATTTTTTGGACCCAGACCCACTTGGTTCTTGAAGATCCAGTGGGTCTGATGTCTGTATAATACAGTACAGAACAATATATATTGTACTGTACTGTATTTTACTTACATTGAACAGATCTATGCTTTTAGCATAGATCTGTTCAGCACCATGGACAGCAGGACGCCTGAGAAGGCGTCCTGCTGCCATGGGAACCTTCCCCGTCTGCCACAACTACGCAGACTGGGAAGGGGAAGGAGGGGAGCTTCCTCCCTCTGTCCCCCCATCCATCTGGGGGCTGGAAAGGCACAGCAGCCCCCCCCCGATGGCAGAGGGGGGGAGCTCCCTGACTTAACCCTTTCCATACCGCGGTCCGTACGGACCACGGTATGGAGAGGGTGAAACAGCTGACATCGCAGCGATGTCAGCCATTTATACCAGAGTGTCAGCAATGTGCTGACACTCTGGTACCACTGACCACCAATGAAAATTTGGCGGGAGGCGGGCGGGGGATCGCGATCCCGCCTGCCGCACCGCCCACCTCCCGCAACTACCGCACCGCAACTGCCGCACCGCCCACAAACCGCCCCCCTGCACCCCGCCACATAAATGAATTCAGGGGTGCAGGGGGGGGTAAAAAATGTAGATTTTGGCCATTTTTAGGTTTCTGATCCCGCAGGGATCAGAAACTACATAAAGAGCAGCAAACCGCAGTTCTGAATTGACCTGCGGTTTGCAGCGATCGCCGATATGGGGGGGTCACAGGACCCCCCTCGGCATTGACCCTGGGTCCCTGGCTGTGTGTAACAGCCGGCACTCAGCGCTGTCACCATGTCTGCAGACATGGTGACAGTTTAATGCGAGGACGAGTATACTCGTCCAAGGTCCTGAAGGTGTTAAATGGCCTCGCTCCCATGTAGCATCTGGGCCGCGGTCAGAATGTAGGAGTCCGATGCTCTTCTCCTAGGGCTGGTGTCTGGGACTCTAACCTTCTCCCCTCCTTTTCTAGGGTCTCTGATTCTGTTTGACATATTGTCCAATCAAACGGACATAACTACCTCTCCACCCGCATCGACCCTCACTAAAGTGAAGAAAGGTGAATCCGCTGTGGAAAAGCAGGTGGGTCCGGTCTGTCCGCTTATCTGTCGCTACTCGGTCCAGTCAGAGGAGGAGGCTGGGTGCCATACCCTGCTGTAGGTACAGGTCACTCACCCTCTTCATCTGTCTCCAGAATAACTTTCCAGAAACAAGAGAGTCCAATGAAGCTGGCCTGCCCCAGGAAGACTTGCCCTGCCTGCAGGAGGCGCTGGCATCGCTCGCCCTGGCAGAGTACACCTCTGTGCTTGAGAAAGAGAAGATGGACATGGAATCTCTGGTAACCTATTGTCTGGGCAGAACTTCAGTGACCTCTGTGGGGTGGGGTGGCAAGTCGGGGGAGCCCTCACACCATGCCAAGATTATGGAAAAGAATTCCCTCTCCTTTATGAACATTTCCTTTCCAAGTGGTTAAACTGACCTGATGTAGAGCCGTGTGCTGCCCACTAGTGGCCGCAGAGAGAGGGAAGGAGATGTCCTCTGAGGAGAGAGAACTCCCGTACATTGGCTTGTCATGAAGGTTACTTATTCAGATCAGGTCAGTATTTAGAAGCCAAATTGGGGTTAGGCAACAGGAGAAGTATAAACCATTCCTTTGTAGTTTCCCTGTGTTTGCAAACCAGTCTTGGTTGTGGCTTCAACATCTAGAGTGTGTGTGAATAAGGCCTAAAGGCTTTGAATCCTACATGTAGTCTTATCTCGTTATGAAGCTGCGCTCACTATTCTGCTGGTGCAGTCACTGTGTATATACATTACTTATCCTGTATTATACTCCAGAGCTGCACTCGCTATTCTGCTGGTGCAGTCACTGTGTACATACATTACTTATCCTGTACTGATCCTGAGTTACATCCTGTATTATACTCCAGAGCGGCACTCACTATTCTGCTGGTGCAGTCACTGTGTACATACATTACTTATCCTGTACTGATCCTGAGTTACATCCTGTATTATACTCCAGAGCGGCACTCACTATTCTGCTGGTGCAGTCACTGTGTACATACATTACTTATCCTGTACTGATCCTGAGTTACATCCTGTATTATACTCCAGAGCTGCACTCACTATTCTGCTGGTGCAGTCACTGTGTACATACATTACATTACTTATCCTGTACTGATCCTGAGTTACATCCTGTATTATACTCCAGAGCTGCACTCACTATTCTGCTGGTGCAGTCACTGTGTACATATATTACTTATCCTGTACTGACCCTGAGTTACATCCTGTATTATACTCCAGAGCTGCACTCACTATTCTGCTGGTGCAGTCACTGTGTATATACATGACTTATCCTGTACTGATCCTGAGTTACATCCTGTATTATACTCCAGAGCGGCACTCACTATTCTGCTGGTGCAGTCACTGTGTACATACATTACTTATCCTGTACTGATCCTGAGATACATCCTGTATTATACTCCAGAGCTGCACTCACTATTCTGCTGGTGCAGTCACTGTGTACATACATTACTTATCCTGTATTATACTCCAGAGCTGCACTCGCTATTCTGCAGGTGCAGTCACTGTGTATATACATTACTTATCCCGAGTTATATCCTGTATTATACTCCAGAGCTGCACTCACTTTTCTGCTGGTGCAGTCACTGTGTACATACATTACTTATCCTGTATTATACTCCAGAGCTGCACTCACTATTCTGCTGGTGCAGTCACTGTGTACATACATTACTTATCCTGTATTATACTCCAGAGCTGCACTCGCTATTCTGCAGGTGCAGTCACTGTGTATATACATTACTTATCCCGAGTTATATCCTGTATTATACTCCAGAGCTGCGCTCACTATTCTGCTGGTGCAGTCACTGTGTATATACATTACTTATCCCGAGTTATATCCTGTATTATACTCCAGAGCTGCACTCGCTATTCTGCTGGTGCAGTCACTGTGTACATACATTACTTATCCTGTACTGATCCTGTATTATACCCCAGAGCTGCACTCACTATTCTGCTGGTGCAGTCACTGTGTACATACATTACTTATCCTGTACTGATCCTGAGTTACATCCTGTATTATACTCCGGAGCTGCACTCACTATTCTGCTGGTGCAGTCACTGTGTACATACATTACTTATCCTGTATTATACTTCAGAGCTGCACTCACTATTCTGCTGGTGCAGTCACTGTGCACATACATTACTTATCCTGTACTGATCCTGAGTTACATCCTGTATTATACTCCAGAGCTGCACTCACTATTCTGCTGGTGCAGTCACTGTGTACATACATTACTTATCCTGTACTGATCCTGAGTTACATCCTGTATTATACTCCAGAGCTGCACTCACTATTCTGCTGGTGCAGTCACTGTGTACATACATTACTTATCCTGTACTGATCCTGAGATACATCCTGTATTATACTCCAGAGCTGCACTCACTATTCTGCTGGTGCAGTCACTGTGTACATACATTACTTATCCTGTACTGATCCTCAGTTACATCCTGTATTATACTCCAGAGCTGCAGTCACTATTCTGCTGGTGCAGTCACTGTGTACATACATTACTTATCCTGTATTGATCCTGAGTTACATCCTGTATTATACTCCAGAGCTGCACTCACTATTCTGCTGGTGCAGTCACTGTGTACATACATTACTTATCCTGTACTGATCCTGAGTTACATCCTGTATTATACTCCGGAGCTGCACTCACTATTCTGCTGGTGCAGTCACTGTGTACACACATTACTTATCCTGTACTGATCCTGAGTTACATCCTGTATTATACTCCAGAGCTGCACTCACTATTCTGCTGGTGCAGTCACTGTGTATATACATTACTTATCCCGAGTTACATCCTGTATTATACTCCAGAGCTGCACTCGCTATTCTGCTGGTGCAGTCACTGTGTACATACATTACTTATCCTGTATTATACTCCAGAGCTGCACTCACTATTCTGCTGGTGCAGTCACTGTGTATATACATTACTTATCCCGAGTTATATCCTGTATTATACTCCAGAGCTGCACTCGCTATTCTGCTGGTGCAGTCACTGTGTACATACATTACTTATCCTGTATTATACTCCAGAGCTGCACTCACTATTCTGCTGGTGCAGTCACTGTGTACATACATTACTTATCCTGTACTGATCCTGAGTTACATCCTGTATTATACTCCAGAGCTGCACTCACTATTCTGCTGGTGCAGTCACTGTGCACATACATTACTTATCCTGTACTGATCCTCAGTTACATCGTGTATTATACTCCAGAGCTGCACTCACTGTGCACATACATTACTTATCCTGTACTGATCCTCAGTTACATCGTGTATTATACTCCAGAGCTGCACTCACTATTCTGCTGGTGCAGTCACTGTGCACATACATTACTTATCCTGTACTGATCCTGAGTTACATCCTGTATTATACTCCAGAGCTGCACTCGCTATTCTGCTGGTGCAGTCACTGTGCACATACATTACTTATCCTGTACTGATCCCGAGTTATATCCTGTATTATACTCCAGAGCTGCACTCGCTATTCTGCTGGTGCAGTCACTGTGTACATACATGACTTATCCTGCACTGATCCTGAGTTACATCCTGTATTATACTCCAGAGCTGCACTCACTATTCTGCTGGTGCAGTCACTGTGTATATACATTACTTATCCCGAGTTATATCCTGTATTATACTCCAGAGCTGCACTCGCTATTCTGCTGGTGCAGTCACTGTGTACATACATTACTTATCCTGTACTGATCCTGAGTTACATCCTGTATTATACTCCAGAGCTGCACTCACTATTCTGCTGGTGCAGTCACTGTGAACATACATTACTTATCCTGTACTGATCCTGAGTTACATCCTGTATTATACTCCAGAGCTGCACTCACTGTTCTGCTGGTGCAGTCACTGTGTACATACATTACTTATCCTGTACTGATCCTGAGTTACATCCTGTATTATACTCCAGAGCTGCACTCACTATTCTGCTGGTGCAGTCACTGTGCACATACATTACTTATCCTGTACTGATCCTGAGTTACATCCTGTATTATACTCCAGAGCTGCACTCACTATTCTGCTGGTGCAGTCACTGTGTACATACATTACTTATCCTGTACTGATCCTGAGTTACATCCTGTATTATACTCTGGAGCTGCACTCACTATTCTGCTGGTGCAGTCACTGTGTACATACATTACTTATCCTGTACTGATCCTGAGTTACATCCTGCATTATACCCCAGAGCTGCACTCACTATTCTGCTGGTGCAGTCACTGTGCACATACATTACTTATCCTGTACTGATCCCGAGTTATATCCTGTATTATACTCCAGAGCTGCACTCACTGTTCTGCTGGTGCAGTCACTGTGTACATACATTACTTATCCTGTACTGATCCTGAGTTACATCCTGTATTATACTCCAGAGCTGCACTCGCTATTCTGCTGGTGCAGTCACTGTGTATATACATTACTTATCCTGTACTGGTCCTGAGTTACATCCTGTATTATACTCCAGAGCTGCACTCACTATTCTGCTGGTGCAGTCACTGTGTACATACATTACTTATCCTGTACTGATCCTGAGTTACATCCTGTATTATACCCCAGAGCTGCGCTCACTATTCTGCTGGTGCAGTCACTGTGTACATACATTACTTATCCTGTACTGATCCTGAGTTACATCCTGTATTATACTCCAGAGCTGCACTCACTATTCTGCTGGTGCAGTCACTGTGTACAAACATTACTTATCCTGTACTGATCCTGAGTTACATCCTGTATTGTACTCCAGAGCTGCACTCACTATTCTGCTGGTGCAGTCACTGTGTACATACATTACTTATCCTGTACTGATCCTGAGTTACATCCTGTATTATACTCCAGAGCTGCACTCACTGTTCTGCTGGTGCAGTCACTGTGTACATACATTACTTATCCTGTATTATACTCCAGAGCTGCACTCACTATTCTGCTGGTGCAGTCACTGTGTACATACATTACTTATCCTGTATTATACTCCAGAGCTGCACTCACTATTCTGCTGGTGCAGTCACTGTGTGCCCCCAGATTGCCCTGTTCTGAGCTGGTGGCTCTTGCAGCTTGTTTTCAGCACTGTGGGTGGTTGTCTCGATTGCTGTCTGTGCAGTATTTATCCCATCCACCGCATAGATGTCACTGATGGTTATGCTTGTTTCGTAGACCTCCCAATGAGGAGGTTTTGCTTCTCCTGGTTGAGCAGGTGGCGAGGTGTGCGATGATTACCCTTGCTCAGTGGTGGTACATATGCAGAATGCAGTGCTAGTGTCTGTGTCTAGCTGTCCCTGCTTGCAGCCAGTCCAGTCATCTCTTCCCCGAGCTGCTCCTCATGTGTTTGCCTTCACTCTCAGCTCATGTGCACAATCGATGACCTGAAGGAGATGGGGCTACCTCTGGGTCCGAGGAAGAAGATTGCCAAATATGTCGAGGAACTGTCTGCTCGGCAGGTAAATGCTCTCTACAGCCTTTGCATGTCTCACATGGTGGTCGCTGCTGGCACCTTCTCCTCTCATGATGAACGCATTATCATTGAGTTATTTTATTTCTGATGAAGGCTGAAAAACAAAGTCTCACTGACCAAAGAAACCGTCACACCAAGCAAGAGGAGTCTCCCCCCTTTGATGTCAATGATGGTTTGGAACCTCAAAGGCGGAAACTGCCAGTTGGTGCCCCAATCTCTTCCATACATGTTGATTATGAACATTTCGAGACTGGAACTGGACAGGTAATGAATGATACATTGTGGGGTGAAGGGGACATGTGCCGGGTTCTTCTGTGCAGCCGGTGGATGATATTCCAGTGGGGCCTCCTCCGTGCTCCAGAATCTGCGAGATATTTGTGTGAGGAGTTATGAGGCTGGGTAGTCGGGACAGCAGGGATCCTGGCCGAGGTGGTCACTGTCCAGGATCTCGTAGTCGTACAGGACCCAGGACAGGGTCTCAGGTGTTACTGGCACCTCCATGAGAGTAGAAGGCTTATAGCCACGTAATGATTACTACTTAGCATGCTGACATACCAGCTGGCCGCAGTGCACCCTAATCTTCGATGATAGGAATACACCTATAAGGTGCCAGTCTCCTTTGGTATAACACAGAATCGGCATGTTTTCTGCCCAGGTGTCTGTGCGCTATAACTCTCTGGACTTTGAACCTGTGAACTTCTTCGCCCTTGGCTCTCCTATTGGCATGTTCCTTACAGTCAGAGGGGTGAACAGGATTGAAGAGAACTACAGATTGCCAACCTGTAAGGGCTTCTTCAACATTTACCACCCGGTATGTTGTCCTAAAGCCTTGCCGATCAACGCTGCACGTCTCCATGGACTATGAATCGTGCTTATGAGCCCGTCGGGGCCCATAAGCACTGCTCTCACTAGGCCTTGTGCTGGGTTTTGTTTTCTTAGTTGGATCCTGTTGCATATAGATTGGAGCCCATGATTCTACCTGATCTGGACTTGAAGCCTCTGCTGGTCCCACATCACAAGGGCAGGAAGCGCTTGCACCTTGGTATGTGACTCCTAAGTAATATTAGTAGTTTATTTCTTGCTTCAGATATCTGCAGGGACTCACAATACACAATTCCTTCTATTTGGCAGAGTTGAAGGAAAGCCTCAGCCGCATGGGGTCTGACCTCAAGCATGGATTCATGAGTTCCCTCCGCTTGGCATGGCAGACCCTGAATGAATTTGCTCGTGCTCACACGACTTCATCTGAGCTTCAGGCAGAGCTGGAAAAAGTTGCTGATCAAATTCAAGAGGAGGAGGATAAGCAGCAAGTAGAAGGTGACAGGTGTGGTGTCTGGACCCTAAACTCCTATGGAACTCTAAACTGAACCCATCATTCTCTCTTGAATTGTAGCTGAAAAGCTGGAGGGCTCGGAGTCCTGGCGAGAAGAGGACCTGTCCGTGAAGATCGGCATGCTGAATGGGGGCCGCAGAATCGACTATGTCCTGCAGGAGAAGCCCATTGAAAGCTTCAATGAATATCTTTTTGCGCTACAGAGCCACCTCTGCTACTGGTGAGTGTCAGGTGGGGGGGCACCGACATGATAGAGGGGGCCTCTCTGTGACCTTACAGCCCTCAGCGACATCATCACAAGCCACCCACCCCCACCTCGTTGTCATGATTTTTATATCTTTGGTGACTGTGGCTGAAAAGACCTGTTTGTGCCATCTACATCCCAGGTGTCTGCGGCCACCACAAATTGGCCCCTTCGCCAGTTATCAAGTGATAGCATGGGCTAGTGGTAAGGAGGAAGAGCCCTTTAAAGGGGTTGTCAGAGTTATTGTTTGTTCTTTCTATGTTCCTAACTAAGCAAATGTAACCGCTTTCCAATTCACTCCCTTTATCTCCGGTGGCTGGTTTCTCATATGTCACTGAGGGTCACATGACCTGTGATGTCAGCTTCTCTCCCTGCTCTGATAAAGGTCAGTTACAAGCCTGTGCTGGCCACGCCCCCCTTCACTGCCGTCTGCTCTCTGCTAGGATTCTTAACCCCTTCAGCTGTACAGCTCTGCAGGCAGTGAGGAGACAATGCTGGGCACTGGAGCTGATATACTAGAGAGAGCATTGCACAAGAAGGTAGAGGGAAGATCCTGTGTGTATTAGCAGTGTCATTATACAGCTGGGACTTGTAGTCCTACTCATACAACATGCTGCAGAGTCTCCCAGCAGGCAGACATGTCACTCAGGGCAGCTCTTGTATCCACTCCCTTAGCAGTGTCATTATACAGCTGGGACTTGTAGTCCTACACATACAACACGCTGCAGAGTCTCCCAGCAGGCAGACATGTCACTCAGGGCAGCTCTTGTATCCACTCCCTTAGCAGTGTCATTATACAGCTGGGACTTGTAGTCCTACACATACAACACGCTGCAGAGTCTCCCAGCAGGCGGACATGTCACTCAGGGCAGCTCTTGTATCCACTCCCTTAGCAGTGTCATTATACAGCTGGGACTTGTAGTCCTACACATACAACATGCTGCAGAGTCTCCCAGCAGGCAGACATGTCACTCAGGGCAGCTCTTGTACCCACTCCCTTAGCAGTGTCATTATACAGCTGGGACTTGTAGTCCTACACATACAACATGCTGCAGAGTCTCCCAGCAGGCAGACATGTCACTCAGGGCAGCTCTTGTATCCCACTCCCTTAGCAGTGTCATTATACAGCTGGGACTTGTAGTCCTACACATACAACATGCTGCAGAGTCTCCCAGCAGGCGGACATGTCACTCAGGGCAGCTCTTGTATCCACTCCCTTAGCAGTGTCATTATACAGCTGGGACTTGTAGTCCTACACATACAACATGCTGCAGAGTCTCCCAGCAGGCAGACATGTCACTCAGGGCAGCTCTTGTATCCACTCCCTTAGCAGTGTCATTATACAGCTGGGACTTGTAGTCCTACACATACAACATGCTGCAGAGTCTCCCAGCAGGCAGACATGTCACTCAGGGCAGCTCTTGTATCCACTACCTTAGCAGTGTCATTATACAGCTGGGACTTGTAGTCCTACACATACAACACTGCTGCAGAGTCTCCCAGCAGGCAGACATGTCACTCAGGGCAGCTCCTTGTATCCACTCCCTTAGCAGTGTCATTATACAGCTGGGACTTGTAGTCCTACACATACAACATGCTGCAGAGTCTCCCAGCAGGCAGACATGTCACTCAGGGCAGCTCTTGTATCCACTCCCTTAGCAGTGTCATTATACAGCTGGGACTTGTAGTCCTACACATACAACATGCTGCAGAGTCTCCCAGCAGGCAGACGTGTCACTCAGGGCAGCTCCTGTATCCACTCCCTTAGCAGTGTCATTATACAGCTGGGACTTGTAGTCCTACACATACAACACGCTGCAGAGTCTCCCAGCAGCAGACATGTCACTCAGGGCAGCTCCTGTATCCACTCCCTTTGCAGTGTCATTATACAGCTGGGACTTGTAGTCCTACACATACAACACGCTGCAGAGTCTCCCAGCAGGCAGACATGTCACTCAGGGCAGCTCTTGTATCCACTCCCTTAGCAGTGTCATTATACAGCTGGGACTTGTAGTCCTACACCTACAACATGCTGCAGTCTCTCCCAGCAGGCGGACATGTCACTCAGGGCAGCTCTTGTATCCACTCCCTTAGCAGTGTCATTATACAGCTGGGACTTGTAGTCCTACACATACAACACGCTGCAGAGTCTCCCAGCAGGCAGACATGTCACTCAGGGCAGCTCTTGTATCCACTCCCTTAGCAGTGTCATTATACAGCTGGGACTTGTAGTCCTACACATACAACATGCTGCAGAGTCTCCCAGCAGGCAGACATGTCACTCAGGGCAGCTCTTGTATCCACTCCCTTAGCAGTGTCATTATACAGCTGGGACTTGTAGTCCTACACATACAACATGCTGCAGAGTCTCCCAGCAGGCAGACATGTCACTCAGGGCAGCTCTTGTATCCACTCCCTTAGCAGTGTCATTATACAGCTGGGACTTGTAGTCCTACACATACAACATGCTGCAGAGTCTCCCAGCAGGCAGACATGTCACTCAGGGCAGCTCTTGTATCCACTCCCTTAGCAGTGTCATTATACAGCTGGGACTTGTAGTCCTACACATACAACATGCTGCAGAGTCTCCCAGCAGGCGGACATGTCACTCAGGGCAGCTCTTGTATCCACTCCCTTAGCAGTGTCATTATACAGCTGGGACTTGTAGTCCTACACATACAACACGCTGCAGAGTCTCCCAGCAGGCAGACATGTCACTCAGGGCAGCTCCTTGTATCCACTCCCTTAGCAGTGTCATTATACAGCTGGGACTTGTAGTCCTACACATACAAGCATGCTGCAGAGTCTCCCAGCAGGCAGACATGTCACTCAGGGCAGCTCTTGTATCCACTCCCTTAGCAGTGTCATTATACAGCTGGGACTTGTAGTCCTACACATACAACATGCTGCAGAGTCTCCCAGCAGGCAGACATGTCACTCAGGGCAGCTCCTTGTATCCACTCCCTTAGCAGTGTCATTATACAGCTGGGACTTGTAGTCCTACACATACAACATGCTGCAGAGTCTCCCAGCAGGCAGACATGTCACTCAGGACTTCACTTGTATCCACTCCCTTAGCAGTGTCATTATACAGCTGGGACTTGTAGTCCTACACATACAACATGCTGCAGAGTCTCCCAGCAGGCAGACATGTCACTCAGGGCAGCTCCTTGTATCCACTCCCTTAGCAGTGTCATTATACAGCTGGGACTTGTAGTCCTACACATACAACATGCTGCAGAGTCTCCCAGCAGGCAGACATGTCACTCAGGGCAGCTCTTGTATCCACTCCCTTAGCAGTGTCATTATACAGCTGGGACTTGTAGTCCTACACATACAACATGCTGCAGAGTCTTCCAGCAGGCAGGACATGTCACTCAGGGCAGCTCTTGTATCCACTCCCTTAGCAGTGTCATTATACAGCTGGGACTTGTAGTCCTACACATACAACATGCTGCAGAGTCTCCCAGCAGGCAGACAGTGTCACTCAGGGCAGCTCTTGTATCCACTCCCTTAGCAGTGTCATTATACAGCTGGGACTTGTAGTCCTACACATACAACACGCTGCAGAGTCTCCCAGCAGGCAGACATGTCACTCAGGGCAGCTCTTGTATCCACTCCCTTAGCAGTGTCATTATACAGCTGGGACTTGTAGTCCTACACATACAACACGCTGCAGAGTCTCCCAGCAGGCAGACATGTCACTCAGGGCAGCTCTTGTATCCACTCCCTTAGCAGTGTCATTATACAGCTGGGACTTGTAGTCCTACACATACAACATGCTGCAGAGTCTCCCAGCAGGCAGACATGTCACTCAGGGCAGCTCTTGTATCCACTCCCTTAGCAGTGTCATTATACAGCTGGGACTTGTAGTCCTACACATACAACATGCTGCAGAGTCTCCCAGCAGGCAGACATGTCACTCAGGGCAGCTCTTGTATCCACTCCCTTAGCAGTGTCATTATACAGCTGGGACTTGTAGTCCTACACATACAACATGCTGCAGAGTCTCCCAGCAGGCAGACATGTCACTCAGGGCAGCTCTTGTATCCACTCCCTTAGCAGTGTCATTATACAGCTGGGACTTGTAGTCCTACACATACAACATGCTGCAGAGTCTCCCAGCAGGCAGACATGTCACTCAGGGCAGCTCTTGTATCCACTCCCTTAGCAGTGTCATTATACAGCTGGGACTTGTAGTCCTACACATACAACATGCTGCAGAGTCTCCCAGCAGGCAGACATGTCACTCAGGGCAGCTCTTGTATCCACTCCCTTAGCAGTGTCATTATACAGCTGGGACTTGTAGTCCTACACATACAACATGCTGCAGAGTCTCCCAGCAGGCAGACATGTCACTCAGGGCAGCTCCTTGTATCCACTCCCTTAGCAGTGTCATTATACAGCTGGGACTTGTAGTCCTACACATACAACATGCTGCAGAGTCTCCCAGCAGGCAGACATGTCACTCAGGGCAGCTCTTGTATCCACTCCCTTAGCAGTGTCATTATACAGCTGGGACTTGTAGTCCTACACATACAACATGCTGCAGAGTCTCCCAGCAGGCAGACATGTCACTCAGGGCAGCTCTTGTATCCACTCCCTTAGCAGTGTCATTATACAGCTGGGACTTGTAGTCCTACACATACAACATGCTGCAGAGTCTCCCAGCAGCAGACATGTCACTCAGGGCAGCTCTTGTATCCACTCCCTTAGCAGTGTCATTATACAGCTGGGACTTGTAGTCCTACACATACAACATGCTGCAGAGTCTCCCAGCAGGCAGACATGTCACTCAGGGCAGCTCTTGTATCCACTCCCTTAGCAGTGTCATTATACAGCTGGGACTTGTAGTCCTACACATACAACATGCTGCAGAGTCTCCCAGCAGGCAGACATGTCACTCAGGGCAGCTCTTGTATCCACTCCCTTAGCAGTGTCATTATACAGCTGGGACTTGTAGTCCTACACATACAACATGCTGCAGAGTCTCCCAGCAGGCAGACATGTCACTCAGGGCAGCTCTTGTATCCACTCCCTTAGCAGTGTCATTATACAGCTGGGACTTGTAGTCCTACACATACAACATGCTGCAGAGTCTCCCAGCAGGCAGACATGTCACTCAGGGCAGCTCTTGTATCCACTCCCTTAGCAGTGTCATTATACAGCTGGGACTTGTAGTCCTACACATACAACATGCTGCAGAGTCTCCCAGCAGGCAGACATGTCACTCAGGGCAGCTCTTGTATCCACTCCCTTAGCAGTGTCATTATACAGCTGGGACTTGTAGTCCTACACATACAACATGCTGCAGAGTCTCCCAGCAGGCAGACATGTCACTCAGGGCAGCTCTTGTATCCACTCCCTTAGCAGTGTCATTATACAGCTGGGACTTGTAGTCCTACACATACAACATGCTGCAGAGTCTCCCAGCAGGCAGACATGTCACTCAGGGCAGCTCTTGTATCCACTCCCTTAGCAGTGTCATTATACAGCTGGGACTTGTAGTCCTACACATACAACATGCTGCAGAGTCTCCCAGCAGGCAGACATGTCACTCAGGGCAGCTCTTGTATCCACTCCCTTAGCAGTGTCATTATACAGCTGGGACTTGTAGTCCTACACATACAACATGCTGCAGAGTCTCCCAGCAGGCAGACATGTCACTCAGGGCAGCTCTTGTATCCACTCCCTTAGCAGTGTCATTATACAGCTGGGACTTGTAGTCCTACACATACAACATGCTGCAGAGTCTCCCAGCAGGCAGACATGTCACTCAGGGCAGCTCTTGTATCCACTCCCTTAGCAGTGTCATTATACAGCTGGGACTTGTAGTCCTACACATACAACATGCTGCAGAGTCTCCCAGCAGGCAGACATGTCACTCAGGGCAGCTCTTGTATCCACTCCCTTAGCAGTGTCATTATACAGCTGGGACTTGTAGTCCTACACATACAACACGCTGCAGAGTCTCCCAGCAGGCAGACATGTCACTCAGGGCAGCTCTTGTATCCACTCCCTTAGCAGTGTCATTATACAGCTGGGACTTGTAGTCCTACACATACAACATGCTGCAGAGTCTCCCAGCAGGCAGACATGTCACTCAGGGCAGCTCTTGTATCCACTCCCTTAGCAGTGTCATTATACAGCTGGGACTTGTAGTCCTACACATACAACACGCTGCAGAGTCTCCCAGCAGGCGGACATGTCACTCAGGGCAGCTCTTGTATCCACTCCCTTAGCAGTGTCATTATACAGCTGGGACTTGTAGTCCTACACATACAACACGCTGCAGAGTCTCCCAGCAGGCAGACATGTCACTCAGGGCAGCTCCTGTATCCACTCCCTTAGCAGTGTCATTATACAGCTGGGACTTGTAGTCCTACACATACAACACGCTGCAGAGTCTCCCAGCAGGCAGACATGTCACTCAGGGCAGCTCTTGTACCCACTCCCTTAGCAGTGTCATTATACAGCTGGGACTTGTAGTCCTACACATACAACATGCTGCAGGGTCTCCCAGCAGGCAGACATGTCACTCAGGGCAGCTCTTGTATCCACGACCTTAGCAGTGTCATTATACAGCTGGGACTTGTAGTCCCACACATACAACACGCTGCAGAGTCTCCCAGCAGGCGGACATGTCACTCAGGGCAGCTCTTGTATCCACTCCCTTAGCAGTGTCATTATACAGCTGGGACTTGTAGTCCTACACATACAGCATGCTGCAGAGTCTCCCAGCAGGCGGACATGTCACTCAGGGCAGCTCTTGTATCCACTCCCTTAGCAGTGTCATTATACAGCTGGGACTTGTAGTCCTACACCTACAACATGCTGCAGAGTCTCCCAGCAGGCAGACATGTCACTCAGGGCAGCTCTTGTATCCACTCCCTTAGCAGTGTCATTATACAGCTGGGACTTGTAGTCCTACACATACAGCATGCTGCAGAGTCTCCCAGCAGGCAGACATGTCACTCAGGGCAGCTCCTGTATCTACTCCCTTAGCAGTGTCATTATACAGCTGGGACTTGTAGTCCTACACATACAACACGCTGCAGAGTCTCCCAGCAGGCAGACATGTCACTCAGGGCAGCTCTTGTATCCACTCCCTTAGCAGTGTCATTATACAGCTGGGACTTGTAGTCCTACACATACAGCATGCTGCAGAGTCTCCCAGCAGGCGGACATGTCACTCAGGGCAGCTCCTGTATCCACTCCCTTAGCAGAGCAGGGGGAGGGGCAGAGATTGGTTTTATTTCATGTAAACAAAGGGCCAGAAAAGAACCAGGGAAATGAGGAAAAATATATATATATTATTTTTTTTTGCATAAAACTTGCTTAGCTCAGTTATATATCAGATTTTCAGTGCTATATTATTTTTTTTCATAACTCTGACAACCCTTTTAAGTGTCCTGTTCAGGACACAACGTTTTCTTCTGTCAGTTATTACAGAGAATCCGATTATTTCTGTTGCAGGGAATCTGAAGACACGGCGCTCCTAATCCTGAAGGAAATCTACAAGTCCCTCAATGTGTTTCCTGATTTAATGTTACATTAACCCTTTGTGCCAGGTAAGTGATCTGTGTGTTGTATGACTGGTGGGAAGATGTCTCCTTGATGCTATTTTACATGTACATATGTTGCTATCTGAATTAATAGTCCTGACCATAGGAGCTTACAATCTGTATGAGGAGATGGCGTAAGAGTCCTGACCATAGGAGCTTACAATCTATATGAGGAGATGGCGTAAGAGTCCTGACCATAGGAGCTTACAATCTGTATGAGGAGATGGCGTAAGAGTCCTGACCATAGGAGCTTACAATCTGTATGAGGAGATGGCGTAAGAGTCCTGACCATAGGAGCTTACAATCTGTATGAGGAGATGGCGTAAGAGTCCTGACCATAGGAGCTTACAATCTGTATGAGGAGATGGCGTAAGAGTCCTGACCATAGGAGCTTACAATCTGTATGAGGAGATGGCGTAAGAGTCCTGACCATAGGAGCTTACAATCTGTATGAGGAGATGGCGTAAGAGTCCTGACCATAGGAGCTTACAATCTGTATGAGGAGATGGCGTAAGAGTCCTGACCATAGGAGCTTACAATCTGTATGAGGAGATGGCGTAAGAGTCCTGACCATAGGAGCTTACAATCTGTATGAGGAGATGGCGTAAGAGTCCTGACCATAGGAGCTTACAATCTGTATGAGGAGATGGCGTAAGAGTCCTGACCATAGGAGCTTACAATCTGTATGAGGAGATGGCGTAAGAGTCCTGACCATAGGAGCTTACAATCTATATGAGGAGATGGCGTAAGAGTCCTGACCATAGGAGCTTACAATCTGTATGAGGAGATGGCGTAAGAGTCCTGACCATAGGAGCTTACAATCTGTATGAGGAGATGGCGTAAGAGTCCTGACCATAGGAGCTTACAATCTGTATGAGGAGATGGCGTAAGAGTCCTGACCATAGGAGCTTACAATCTGTATGAGGAGATGGCGTAAGAGTCCTGACCATAGGAGCTTACAATCTGTATGAGGAGATGGCGTAAGAGTCCTGACCATAGGAGCTTACAGCCTGTATGAGGAGATGGCGTAAGAGTCCTGACCATAGGAGCTTACAGCTTGTATGAGGAGATGGCGTAAGAGTCCTGACCATAGGAGCTTACAATCTGTATGAGGAGATGGCGTAAGAGTCCTGACCATAGGAGCTTACAGCCTGTATGAGGAGATGGCGTAAGAGTCCTGACCATAGGAGCTTACAATCTGTATGAGGAGATGGCGTAAGAGTCCTGACCATAGGAGCTTACAATCTGTATGAGGAGATGGCGTAAGAGTCCTGACCATAGGAGCTTACAATCTATATGAGGAGATGGCGTAAGAGTCCTGACCATAGGAGCTTACAATCTGTATGAGGAGATGGCGTAAGAGTCCTGACCATAGGAGCTTACAATCTGTATGAGGAGATGGCGTAAGAGTCCTGACCATAGGAGCTAACAGCCTGTATGAGGAGATGGCGTAAGAGTCCTGACCATAGGAGCTTACAATCTGTATGAGGAGATGGCGTAAGAGTCCTGACCATAGGAGCTTACAATCTGTATGAGGAGATGGCGTAAGAGTCCTGACCATAGGAGCTTACAGCCTGTATGAGGAGATGGCGTAAGAGTCCTGACCATAGGAGCTTACAGCTTGTATGAGGAGATGGCGTAAGAGTCCTGACCATAGGAGCTTACAATCTGTATGAGGAGATGGCGTAAGAGTCCTGACCATAGGAGCTTACAGCCTGTATGAGGAGATGGCGTAAGAGTCCTGACCATAGGAGCTTACAGCTTGTATGAGGAGATGGCGTAAGAGTCCTGACCATAGGAGCTTACAATCTGTATGAGGAGATGGCGTAAGAGTCCTGACCATAGGAGCTTACAATCTGTATGAGGAGATGGCGTAAGAGTCCTGACCATAGGAGCTTACAATCTGTATGAGGAGATGGCGTAAGAGTCCTGACCATAGGAGCTTACAGCTTGCCAATATAAGAGTCCAAATGACAGCGGAGTTGAACAAAGCTGTCATTCCCCTACCATTGTTCTGCCCGCTTCCCCAGTACTTTAGGTCAGTGTTTCCCAACCAGTGTGCCTCCAGCTGTTGCAAAACTACAACTCCCAGCATGCCCGCACAGCCAAAGGCTGTCCAGGCATGCTGGGAGTTGTAGTTTTGCAACAGCTGGAGGCACACTGGTTGGGAAACACTGCTTTAGGTCTCTGCTTGTACTTTGGGTTCTTTGGAGTCTGTTTTCTGTAATGATCCTGAATGCTCCTTTGTTACATATTTAATATGGTCGAAAAAGACATAAGTCCATCAAGAGATGGGTAGGGATGTGAATTTTAAATAAAGGGAGTGCAACCCAGATTTCTACACATTATAGTAAGCAATAATGAATCCCTCTAACCCTTCCATATAACGTCCCCTAATCCTGCTCTGACCACGTCCTGAGACGACTACTCCACATATTTACAGTTCTTGTAGTAAAGAAGCCTTGATGCCTCTGGAGACTGATTTTTCTCGCTTATATCATTGGGGGACACAGACCGTGGGTATAGCTGCTTGCTGCCACTAGGAGGCGACACTAGGCTGAAAACTGTTAGATCCTCCCCCGCCAGCTATACCCCCTCCAGCCAGGAGAGAGCCTTCAGTTTTTAGCTTAGTGTCGTAGAAGGCAGATACCAGCGAGGTAGCGCGGCAGCAGGGGGGGCGGAGCTTCTCGCCATCATTTCGATTCTTCTGGAGGGGGCGGAGAGCATAATTTTCCCGCCGCGCTTCCCTTCCTGCTCCAGCCGGAAATGCATTGCTCGTGCGCACGTTTCCAACCTGAGAGGAACGTCGCTCGCCGCATCCTGCCTCCTGGGGACACGTTCCAGGAAAGGTTAAACTGCTCCACTCTGGTAGAACCAGCGCTGCTCCCCTCCTCTGTACCCTCTCTGGCTCAGGTCCAGTCGGACCCAGCGGATCCCGCGCTCCAAGTCCTTGGTAGGGCTACCCATTATGCCTGCACTTCATGCAATGTGAAGTTTCCTAGGGGCCAGACGAACCCCCTCTGTGCCTCATGCCAGGCCACCCAGAGTGTGCTGCCTCATTCGCAGTCTACTGACGTGCATCCTTCTGCCGCAAGTATAGAACGGGAATGGGCCAAATCCCTGTCCCGGGGCGGTGACTGACCGATCTAAGATCTCCGAATCCACCCATTCCTTAATGGGTCGCTTGGTGGAGACGTCGTCACCTGCGCAACTTGCTATCTCCCAGGGCGCATCATCCAGGAGCAGACACCCCAGCAAGCTTCCCAGGCAGGAACGCCTCTCCTCCTCGGATGCATCTCCTTCTCCCCCCGGTTCGCTGTCCAGGGCATCCTCGTTGGTTCGGGACCTTTCGTCCGGAGGTGAACTCGCTGAGTCGGACACGGATCTGGATCTGGACCACTCGTCCCAGATGGCCGCCTTAGTGGACAGTCTGGTCTCGGAAATTCGGGACACCTTTTAACTTCAAGAGGAGGGCCCCTCTTCCAGTCACCAGGGAGTTTCTTTCCTGCGTAACAAGCAGGCTCCCAAGTCGTTCCCGGTACATGACGACTTTTCCATTCTCACCGCTAAAGCGTGGGAACAGCCAGGTTCACGTTTCCTGATCCCCAAGCGACTGGATCTTCTTTATCCATTTTCCCCGGATTGGGTGGGTAAGTGGTCTTCCCCTCCAAAGGTGGACCCGCCGGTGGCTCGCCTGGCCAAGAATACCACTATTCCGGTTGCGGACGGCTGCTCTCTGCAGGACCCGGTGGACCGGCGGGTCGAATCGCTGGTGAACTCGGGGGGTTTTTCTGCCACCGGTTCGGCACTCCATCCCATTTTCGCTTGTGTTTGGGTGGCTAAGGCGGTTTCTGAATGGGCCCTGTGCTTACATCAGGATTTAGACTCGGACCTTTCCCGCACAGAACTCCAGGCTCTGGCGGCCCAGATATCGCAAGTACCTTTGCGAGGCGGCTCTGGACGTGGGCTCCATGGTCGCACGGTCCTCCGCCTTTGCCTTCTCCATTCGGCGGGAACTCTGGTTAAAGGCCTGGCAGGCTGATTCTCCCAAGCATTCCCTTCTCTCCCTTCCTTTCGCTGGTTCTCGTCTTTTTGGGCCCAAACTTGACAAAATCATTTCTGAGGCCACGGGTGGCAAAAGCACCCATCTTACGCAGCCCAAACCCAAGAGTTCTTCCCGACCACGTCCTTCTGCGCCTCGCCAGTCCTTTCGTCGCTTCATGGGCACCCGCCCGGTGGCTCCCTCGACCACAAGGCAGCCCACCCAGGAGCAACGGCGGAAGCCTTCATTCAAGCCACAGCCCGCCTGGTGTTCCCGAGCGCAGCCTCAGCACTCTTCCTCCGGCAAGCAATCCCCAGCCTGAAGGTGCGCCCCCACCTTCCTAGGTGGGGGGGTCGGCTCCTTCATTTTCAGGAGGTTTGGCAGGCCCACATCTCAGACGCCTGGGCGCTCAAGGTGGTCTCTTCAGGCTACAAGTTGGAGTTTAAATCCATGCCTCCAAACCGTGTTTTTTATTTTTTTGTATTTTTTTCTATCCCGTGTCCCTAGGGATCCGTCTCATGCGGGACTTTTTCCTTCAAGCGGTTCAAGATCTGCTGGTCAGGGGAGTAATCTCCCCGTTCCGGTTTTTACTCCAACCTCTTCATGATGCCCAAGAAGGAAGGAACGGTCTGCCCAGTGTTAGACCTCAAGATGGTAAACCGTTACCTTCGTGTGCGCCGTTTTCGCATGGAGTCTATTCGCTCCGTGATAGCTTCCTTGGTGCAAGGGGAATGGCTAACTTCCGTGGATATCCAGGACGCCTACCTGCACGTCCCCATCGCAATCGCCCACGAGCGGTTTTTCCGCTTCGCGGTCCACTCGGACCACTGCCAGTTCGTCACCCTGCCATTTGGTCTGGCGACTGCACCGAGGGTGTTTACAAAGGTGCTCGCTCCGCTTATGGGCCTTTTTCGCTCTAGAGGCATCACCTTGATTCCGTACCTGGACGACATTCTCATCAAATCGTCGTCGTTCCAGCAGTGCGAGGAGAGTCTGCAGATCATCTTGGACACCCTCGCCCGCTTTGGGTGGAGAGTGAACCTTCGGAAATCCTCCCTGATCCCGTCTACTCGGATTCGGTTCCTCGGTATGATTCTGGTCTCCGGGGCAGCTCAGGTGCGTTTTCCAGCGGACAAGGTGAAGGACCTTTGCAGCGCGGTTCTCCTGTTGCTTCGGCAGCGCAGTGTCTCCATCCGGACTTGTATGCGGGTGTTGGGCCTTATGGTGGCCTCGTTCGAGACGGTGCCATTCGCTCAATTTCACACCCGGGCTTCTCAGCGAGCGATCCTCTCGACCTGGGTCAAGTCCCAGGAGTCCTTGGATCATTGGTTTTCTCTTCCTCAACAGGTTCTGTCGGACCTCCATTGGTGGCTCTCCCCAACTCACCTGGAGATGGGGAAGTCTTTCCTTCCGATCAGATGGACGGTCATTACGACCAACGCCAGTCTTCAGGGTTGGGGAGGAGTCTTCGGTACTCGGACTGCCCAGGGCGAATGGTCTCCGTCGGAGTCCAGACTATCCATTAATGTCTTGGAGCTTCTTGCAATTTTCCGCTCACTGCGCCATTGGTCTCCCCTCCTGCGGGGCCTTCATGTCCGAGTCCAGTCGGACAATGCCACAGTGGTAGCATATGTCAACCATCAGGAGGGGGACTCGCAGCTCGAACGCCAGGTCGGAGGCGGCGAGGATCCTCAGATGGGCGGAGGCCCATGTTCCAGCCCTGTCGGTGGTCCACATTCCCGGCGTTGTCAATTGGACGGCAGATTTCCTGAGCCGGACGACGATAGACCCCGGGGAATGGTCTCTCCATCCGGAAGTATTCGACGCTCTGTCATCGCTGGGGACGGTCTGAAGTGAATCTGATGGCCTCCGGCCTCAATAACAAGCTTCCGTGCTACTTTGTCCATGCAAGGGATCCCGCAGCTTGCGGAGTGGACATGCTCGTGGCGCCGTGGGATGAGTTCACGTTCCTCTTGTCTTTCCGCCGTTATCCCTCCTGCCTTGGATCCTCCGCATGATCCGGTGGGAGGGCGTTCAGACCCTGCTGATCGCTCCGGACTGGCTGTGCCGGGCATGGTATTTGGATCTTGTCCTCATACTAGGGGACGTTCTGTACCCGCTCCCTCTCAGACTCAATCTTCACAAGGGCCCGTCTTTCACCCGAGTTTAGATACTCTGTTTGACGGCGTAGCTCTTGAAACCTTCCTTTTTTGAAGCAGCGGGGTTTTTCCGATGCAATGGTTCGGACGCTCATTTGGGCCAGGAAACCTACCTCTTCCAGGATTTATTATAGAACCTGGAAGTCCTTCCTTCGTTTCTGTGAGGTGCGGGACCTATCTCCCAGATCCTTCTCCCTGCCGGTTGTTTTGGCCTTCCTTCAGTCCGGACTGGAATTGGGCATGGCGCTCAGCTCCTTAAAGGGCCAGGTGTCGGCCCTTTCCATTTTCTTTCAGCGATCCTTGGCGGGACTGGGTCCTGTTAGGACCTTCCTTCAGGGCGTTGCACACTCCACTCCGCCTTACCGTCCCCCGCCTTATCCGTGGGATCTCAACTTGGTACTGGGGGGTTCTGCAAGCTTCTCCTTTTGAACCCTTGCGGGAGGCTTCCCTCCACCTGCTGTCCTGGAAAGTGGCCTTCCTGGTGGCCATCACATCCATACGTAGGGTTTCAGAGTTGGCAGCTCTGTCATGCCGTGAACCATTCCTAGTCTTTTATCAGGACAAGGTGGTCCTCCGTCCGGTCCCTTCCTTTTTGCCCAAGGTAGTCTCGACTTTTCACCTCAATGAGGACATTGTCCTGCCGTCCCTTTGCCCTGGGCCCTTCCATCCGAGAGAGGGGTCGTTACACCATCTAGATGTGGTGTGGGCTCTGCGGATTTACCTTTCGGCTGTGGCTCCCTTTCGGCGCACGGACTCCTTGTTCGTTCTACCGGAGGGTTCTAGGAAGGGATTGGGAGCTTCAAAGGTGACGATCTCCCAGTGGTTTCGCTCCACTATTTTGGAATGTTACCGCATTCGGGACAGGACGCCCCCTCCAGGGATCACGGCCCACTCTACCAGGGCACTTGGGTCCTTCTGGGCTCACTTCCACAGTGCGTCGGCGGCTCAGTTGTGTAAAGCCGCGACTTGGTCTTCCCTCCACACTTTTGCAAAGTTTTTTTTACAGGGTTCACACTCTCTCTCGCTTCTGCGGACGCCGCTCTGGGCCGCCTGGTCTTGCAGGCCGCAATGTGATGGATGTTGCGAGGTTCTCTACCTTCTTCGCTCTGTTGTGTTCCCTCCCCAGGGACTGCTTTAGGACGTCCCATGGTCTGTGTCCCCCAATGATATAAGCGAGAAAACGAGATTTTGTGAAACTCGCCTGTAAAATTTGTTTCGAGTTTGATTCATTGGGGGACACAGCACCCACCCCGTTTGGATCTGTTGACCGTGGAGTTGGTTGATGTTTTATCCTTCTGCTTCTCCTACTGCTTTTGCACAAACTGAAGGCTCTCTCCTGGCCGGAGGGGGGTATAGCTGGCGGGGGAGGAGCTAATTTTCTTCAGCCTAGTGTCGCCTCCTAGTGGCAGCAAGCAGCTATACCCATGGTCTGTGTCCCCCAATGAATCAAGCGAGAAACAGATTTTACAGGTGAGTTTCACAAAATCTAGTTTTTTTTCTTCTCCAGATGGAGGCAGTGTCCCCTTGTCTTCTGAGGGGATTTTACTTGGAGCAAGCTTTTCACCTTAATTTTTGTATGGCCCATTTACCCGTATTTTTTTCGCCCTATAAGACGCACCTGCCCACAAGACACAGCTAAGAGGACAAGAAGAAAAAAATAATACTTTATCTCAGAGCATCAATCAGACACCCAATGTTAATCAGACCTCAGCTCAGACCCTGAATGTTATTAGGAGGAGCAGTACTGAAAAATGTGCACCTCTATCTAGGGCTAACATGTCTGGTATCATGGCATTACACACAGGCACCATGTACCAGACCACGACATGTGTGTAGTCCCCAAGCCACTGCCTTTTGACTATTGCAATATGCTATTGGCTACCAGTTTAAAAAGCTGTGAATGTGAAGACTGCTGAGACTTCTAGTTCTCCAGAATCTGCTGCACGCAGTCAAGTCCAGTAGCTGTCCCCCTCTTACTGCTGATAATGACTGTCCCCAGCAGTCACTTTGCAGAGAGGTCATACACTCTCGGGTCTCCTCACAAGCTGCCTGCAGTGACAGTCGGGGCTCATAAGCACTGCTCTCACTATGCCTTGCGCCGCCATATTTGATCAGGCCACCAAACCTTCCACACACTGATGCCACACGGTAGCTTCTCCACAAAGGTAGCTTCTGCAAGAGAAGACCAGGAAGCGGTGAGTTCAGAGCCCAGGGAGCGCTGCATTCACCGATTCCCAGTCCTCCTGTACTAATGAGCGCTTCCAATCTCTTTCCTCATAGCGAAGACCCTCCAGGCCCCTTATCAGTCGGGTTAGGGACATGTTGGCTTCTGGTCTTCAGTCTTGGTTGTGTTGTTTGATGCCAGTTTTTCTCTTTTATGCATACAGGGGACCATCAGCCTGGACAGCGTTTCATAGACTAGACAAGTCTGTCGCAGAAGGAATTCCAAGACTTCTTTTACGGATGAATTGTTTTATTGACCATAAAGGCCGGTTCTGATGTTCTGACTTGTAGCCATTGCCTGGATTGTAGACTACTTTGAGGATGTTTCACCAAATAGAGCTTCAGGGGTTTTTGCATTGACTTCTGCATTTATTTCTAGCAGAATATTTCTCCCTGCCCAGGAAATGGAAACCCATGGAACAATAAAAGTTTTTATTGATATTTAATTCACTTTGATTTGTGTTTTTATTTTTTGTTTTTTTTCACCAGGATACATTGCACAACAGACACAATCAGGTGCATACGTGACATGGCAGATATGCAACACTATATCTGCACAGGGACAGTTCTTTATTTTTACTGGTGTTCCTGTCTATAAAGGTAGCCCTACACATTAGATAGGTTCCCTTTAAGAGACAGGCAGACTTCTATCACCAGGATTTTGTGTATAGAGCTGAGGACATGGGTTGTTAGATGGCCGCTAGCACATCCGCAATACCCAGTCCCCATAGCTCTGTGTGCTTTTAATGTGTATAAAAACCGATTTGATACATATGCAAATTACCCTGAGATGAGTCAGAGCTTGAAAATATGACTCTTCTCTGGTCACACAAGTAAGATCTGACTCTTTTATGTTAATTTGCATATGTATCAAATCGTTTTTTTACACAATAAAAGCACACAGAGCTATGGGGACCAGGTATTGCGGATGTGCTAGCGGCCATCTAGCAGCCCATGTCCTCAGCTCTATACACAAAATCCTGGTGATAGGTTCCCTTCGGTCAGTGGGCGTCTGGGACGAGGTGTCTGTTACAGCTCATCGCACTGTTACTGAGCTTGTTTTACTTTATAGACCTTCGTTGAAAATTAAAACAAAAACAGGTGGTTGTTTTTTTTTCACTACCCACAGGCTCCATGACCAGAACATGGAGCAAAGGTTGTATGGGGTGGAGCAGGTATACAGATGAGATTTCATGCTCTGACCGTTCAGATAGTGAAAAGGACACTGCTTCAGCGGCAGAAGTATAAGGACATGTATTTGTGTTTCAAAAAGTACTTATTGGCAAAAGTTGCATGAATAAAAGTTCACCGGGTATGTCAAAGGTTATGTCCATAAATGAATAGGAGTATCCAGAAGTAATGCTTAAAGCCAAGTAGAATCTGAGCAAACAGTAAGTAGAACAAGAAAATAGTTTAAGAGCGGTGAACATTTATAACCAAAAATCTATATGGATAATGTGATACCGATAAAGGCTCCTGGTCCCAGGGGAAGTGCAATGAGCAGCTCCTCCAGAAGGCCTCCTATATGGGTATAAAATAGAAGGTATTGTAAATGAGGAGAATTGGAACATGTCAGCCATGGATGCCATATTGCCGAACATTATGCTCTGCTATCATTTAGAGTAGTGTATTGTAAGGGTATTTTGAAGTATTGATTGGTTCTGTCCCCTTTAATTCTGTCTCTTTTTTATATTACCTTTTAACCCCCCCCTTAGCTTAAACCCCCTTAATGACCAGGCCACTTTTTACACTTCTGCACTACACTACTTTCACCGTTTATCGCTCGGTCATGCAACTTACCACCCAAATGAATTTTACCTCCTTTTCTTCTCACTAATGGAGCTTTAATTTGGTGGTATTTCATTGCTGCTGACATTTAAACTTTTTTTTTTTTTTTTTTGTTAGTAATCGAAATTTACCGAAATTTGTGCAAAAAAATGAAAGTTTTCAGTTGTAAAATTTTTCAAAAAAAAATATTTCTATATAAATTTTTCTCGAAATGTATTGTTCTACGTGTCTTTGATATAAAAAAAAATGGGTAAAAAAAAAAGGGTTTGGGTAAAAGTTATAGCGTTTACAAACTATTTGAAGCGGCTCTGACTTTCTGAGCACCTGTCATGTTTCCTGAGGTTCTACAATGCCCAGACAGTAGAAACACCCCACAAATGACCTCATTTCGGAAAGTAGACACCCTAAGGTATTCGCTGATGGGCATAGTGAGTTCACTATGCCCATCACAAAATACCTTGGGGTGTCTTCTTTCCAAAATGGGGTCACTTGTGGGGTAGTTATACTGCCCTGGCATTTTAGGGGCCCTAATGCGTGATAAGTAGTTTGAAATCAAAATCTGTAAAAAATGACCTGTGAAATCCGAAAGGGGCTCTTTTGGAATGTGGGCCCCTTTGCCCACCTAGGCTGCAAAAAAGTGTCACACATCTGGTATCGCCGTACTCAGAAGTCGGGCAATGTGTTTTGGGGTGTCTTTTTACACATGCCCATGCTGGGTGAGAGAGAAATCTCTGTCAAATAACAACTTTGTATGAAAAAAATGGGAAAAGTTGTCTTTTAGAGATATTTCTCTCACCCAGCATGGGTATATGTAAAAAGACACCCCAAAAGACATTGCCCTACTTCTTCGGAGTACGGCGATACCACATGTGTGACACTTTTTTTGCAGCCTAGATGTGCAAAGGGGCCCAAATTCCTTTTAGGAGGGCATTTTTAGACATATTCTTTTTAGAGGGCATTTGGATTCCAGACTTCTTACATTTGGATTTTAAACTAAACTACTTCTCACGCATTAGGGCCCCTAAAATGCCAGGGCAGTATAACTACCCCACAAGTAACCCCTTTTTGGAAAGGACACCCCCAGGTATTCCGTGAGGGGCATGGCGAGTTCCTAGAATTTTTTATTTTTTTTTTGTCACAAGTTTGTGGAAAATGATGATTATAATTTTTTTTTTTTTTACAAAGTCTCATATTCCACTAACTTGTGACAAAAAATAAAAAAACTTCTATGAACTCACTATGCCCATCACGAAATACCTTGGGGTGTCAAAATGTGTAAAAAATACCCTGTGAAATCCTAAAGGTGCTCTTTAGAATGTGGGCCCCTTTGCCCACCTAGGCTGCAAAAAAGTGTCACACATGTGGTATCGCCGTACTCACGAGAAGTTGGAGGAATGTGTTTTGGGGTGTCTTTTTACATATACCCATGCTGGGTGAGAGAAATATCTCTGAAAAAGTAAACTTTTCCCTTTTTTTTTTTTTTTTTGTACAAAGTTGTCATTATAGAGAGATTTCTCTCACCCAGCATGGGTATATGTAAAATGACACCCCAAAACACATTCCCCAACTTCTCCTGAGTACGGCGATACCACATGTGTGACACTTTTTTGCAGCCTAGATGTGCAAAGGGGCCCAAATTCTTTTTAGGAGGGCATTTTTAGACATTTGGATCCCAGACTTCTCACGCTTTAGGGCCCCTAAAATGCCAGGGCAGTATAAATACCCCACAAGTGACCCAATTTTGGAAAGAAGACACCCTAAGGTATTCAATGAGGGGCATTCAATTTTTTTTGGCATAAGTTAGCGGAAATAATTTTTTTAGTTTTTTTTTTTTCTCACAAAGTCTCCCTTTCCGCTAACTTGGGACAAAATGTTCAATCTTTCATGGACTCAATATGCCCCTCAGCGAATACCTTGGGGTGTCTTCTTTCCGAAATGGGGTCACATGTGGGGTATTTGTACTGCCCTGGCATTTTAGGGGCCCTAAAGCGTGAGAAGAAGTCTGGAATATAAATGTCAAAAAAATGTTATGCATTTGGATTCCGTGAGGGGTATGGTGAGTTCATGTGAGATTTTATTTTTTGACACAAGTTAGTGGAATATGAGACTTTTGTAAGAAAATAAAAAAATAAAATCAATTTCCGCTAACTTGTGCCAAAAAAAATGTCTGAATGGAGCCTTACAGGGGGGTGATCAATGACAGGGGGGTAATCGGGGAGTCTATATGGGGTGATTACCCCCCAGTCATTGATCATCCGCTGTAAGGCTCCATTCAGACGTCCGTATGTGTTTTGCGGATCCGATCCATGTATCCGTGGATCCGTAAAAATCATACGGACATCTGAATGGAGCCTTACAGGGGGGTGATCAATGACAGGGGGGTGATCAGGGGTTAATAAGTGACGGGGGGGGTGTAGTAGTGTTTGGTGCTACTTATTACAGAGCTGCTTGTGTCCTTTGGTGGTCGATCCAAGCAAAAGGGACCAGGTAGCAGGTATATTAGACCCTGTTATCAAAACTGTGTCTAATATACCTTTTTAGGGGTTAAAAAAAATCGCATCTCCAGCCTGCCAGCGAACGATCGCCGCTGGCAGGCTGGAGATCAGCTAGTTTACCTGCACTTCCTGTGTGCACGCGTTAACAGGAAATCTCGTGAGATGATGCGCCGACGCGTCCAGGAGGAATAACAGGGCCGCCACAAAGACGCAATCCTGAGCTGGTTAATATTGTGTATAATGAATTATTTTCCTTGTAGTGGGTTAGAGATCTAGTTAGTATCCATCCCCCATTGTGCTAAGACCACATGCCTGAGTGAGCTCAGAGACATGCGTGACGCACACTGTAGGCGGGACTGATGGGAAGGACTGTGGTCTGCACTGACCATTAGGGGGGACTCCACTTGGAACTTCATCCTAGGTAGACTGTAAGTATTAATGTGCCCTATCTCTTGTACATCTTGGAATGTCAGTCATGTGTTATGATATGGTAGACAGCCCTGTGGCATGGATGGCCGACCCCATCTCGCATATTTAGGGTAATGATATTTATTTACTTTTCATTATTCACACTTAGTAAATCTATTTATTCACTTGGCCAGCGTAAGCTTATTCATTCTCAAATATTTTGAATTTATGTTACAAGTAACATTAAGTTTCTCATATAATGAGATTCTATTAACCCTACAAATAACCTCTGAGCGAGTGAAGCCGACCTCTACCTGAGGGCACAATGCATTCTCGCAGACACCGATACACTGTAAAAGTTTGTAGGCCTTATTATTAAATGTTGCTGGTTTAAACCCCCGCAAGTATACAGGTGCTGACAAATACCTCAAATAATCATCTGCGGAAACTGGTCCAGAACATCTAACTATGGGACAGGTCCGTCATATGTGTAGGGTATTACCAACTAAACCATTGGGTAAATGAGGTGCAGTCCAGAGGGCACCATATGTGCTCCATGAAGTATCTTTAGAGTTACCTGCCAGCCACCTTTGCTTGTGGCCATGAAACCTTCATACCAGTTACCTGCAATGTTCATTTCCTGTAGTCCTCCAGCAGCGCAGTCACAAATGGGTTCAAGTAGGCGGCACAGAAAACGCACTCATTCCATTGCTAAGAGGCCGTGTGGTGGGAACATCTTGCCGGTATTTTCTCGCTCTGAATAATACTGTACTGTTCGTCTCTGTACATTATTAGAATGTATGGGCTCCGATGATTCCAAGTGAGTTATTCACAACGTCGCAAGGTGCTAGTCAGAACCAAAGCGGAGTTTTGGTTCAAGTTTTAAATTGTTTTTACATTTTAAAAATTAACTACTTTATGGGATACTGCAAAAGCGGTGCTGCGAGGCAGAGTGACCTCTAAGGCGGAGTTCACACGGGCGAGTGACCCATTCATTTCTATGGGGCTGTGCACTTGAGCAGTGATTTTCACGCATCACTTGTGCGTTGCATGAAAATCACAGCGTGCTCTATATTGTGGGTTTATCACGTAACGCAGGCCCCATAGAAGTGAATGGGGCTGCGTGAAAATCGCAACCAAGTGCGGATGCGGTGCAGTTTTCACGCACGGTTGCTAGGAGACGATCGGGATGAAGACCCGATCATTATTATTTTACCTTATAACATGGTTATAAGGGGAAATAATAGCATTCTGAATACAGACTGCATAGTACAATAGCGCTGGAGGGGTTAAAAAATAAAATAATTTAACTCTCCTTAATCCACTTGCTTGCGCAGCCGGCATCTCTTCTGTCTTCATTTTTGCTGTGTGCAGGAAAAGGACCTGTGGAGACGTCACTCCGGTCATCACATGGTCCACCACATGACCCATCACCATGGTAAAAGATCATGTGACGGACCATGTGATGACCGGAGTGACGTCAACACAGGTCCTTTTCCTGCACACAGCACAGAAGAGATGCCGGCTGCGCGAGCAAGTGGATTAAGGCGAGTTAAATTTTATTTTTATTTTTTAACCCCTCCAGCGCTATTGTACTATGGATTCTGTATTCAGAATGCTATTATTTTCCCTTTATAACCATGTTTTAAGGGAAAATAATACAATCTAACCAGCACCTAACCCAAACCCGAACTTCTGTGAAGAATTTCGGGTTTGGGTACCAAACATGCCGATTTTTCTCACCTGAGTGCAAAACGCATTACAATGTTTTGCACTTGCGCAGAAAAATCGTGCATGTTCCCGCAACGCACCGGCACCTTTTCCCACAACGCTCGTGTGAACTCGGCCTAAAGGTTCACTCCCTGAGAGTTAAAACTAGAACCACACTAGATGCGGCCACGTTGAAACTGCACACTACCTATAGTGCATTTCAAACTACCCCTTTGAACAATAATTGGGTTAGGCTATCGGCAAAAAAAATAAAAATACGAGATGTGGTATAGGAAATGGGAAAATATGCATTGGTCACAAATTGAAGCTAACCTGTTTAGATATGGTAACAAAACTGGTTGGCTGTTAGCACGCCTGATAAAAGGTCCAAGGGGGATACTCTGTATAGCACCACTGACCGACCATCAGGGTACACTACACACCGTGAAGACGTACTTGACACTTTTAGATTCTTTATAATAGAGATCCACCTTTGTAGTGCCCTGGAGTAGGGATACTCTGACATTTGTGAACGTGTTGCCTATTTCCCCTATGCAAAGTTAAAACGTATACTGTTTATTACTGTGTTACTGTCACAGTGCGGTTCATTGTGACAGTTGTGTCCGTGTAGGCTGGCTGCATGCCCTCTCATGTACTGGCTGCAGGCTGCCTGCTTGGGGCTGAGTGCTGGCTGCGGTGTCTTCTATCAACTGCTGCCTGTGAATGTTTGCTCTCCCCATGATGCTTCTCTGTTTGTCAGTGTTATACGAATTGTTTGTTCTCTTGTGTACTGGCTGCAGTGGTCTCCGTGTATGCTGGTTGCCAGGGGCAATGTCCTGTACTGCAACCTGTGTGTTTTGTAGTTCTGGTACTCCTGTTCTGATGGGGTTTACAGCCCCTGATCTGTGGCTTAGCACATGCCCTCATTAAGCAGCTATTTCCATCTGTGAGCTGTGGGGCTTGTGGTCAGTCTTTCCTGTGTCTTGCTGGGTGTAGCCCCTCGCTGCTCACCCAGGAGGTCAGTCTTTCCTGTGTCTTGCTGGGTGTAGCCCCTCGCTGCTCACCCAGGAGGTCAGTCTTTCCTGTGCCTTACTGGGTGTAGCCCCTCGCTGCTCACCCAGGAGGTCAGTCTTTCCTGTGCTTTACTGGGTGTAGCCCCTCGCTGCTCATCCAGGAGGTCAGTCTTTCCTGTGTCTTGCTGGGTGTAGCCCCTCGCTGCTCACCCAGGGGGTCAGTCTTTCCTGTGTCTTACTAGGTGTAACCCCTCGCTGCTGACCCAGGGGGTCAGTCTTTCTTGTGCCTTACTGGGTGTAGCCCCTCGCTGCTCATCCAAGAGGTCAGTCTTTCCTGTGTCTTACTGGGTGTAGCCCCTCGCTGCTCACCCAGGAGGTCAGTCTTTCCTGTGTCTTACTGGGTGTAGCCCCTCGCTGCTCACCCAGGAGGTCAGTCTTTCCTGTGTCTTACTGGGTGTAGCCCCTCGCTGCTCACCCAGGAGGTCAGTCTTTCCTGTGTCTTGCTGGGTGTAGCCCCTCGCTGCTCACCCAGGAGGTCAGTCTTTCCTGTGCCTTACTGGGTGTAGCCCCTCGCTGCTCACCCAGGAGGTCAGTCTTTCCTGTGCTTTACTGGGTGTAGCCCCTCGCTGCTCATCCAGGAGGTCAGTCTTTCCTGTGCCTTACTGGGTGTAGCCCCTCGCTGCTCACCCAGGAGGTCAGTCTTTCCTGTGTCTTACTGGGTGTAGCCCCTCGCTGCTGACCCAGGAGGTCAGTCTTTCCTGTGTCTTGCTGGGTGTAGCCCCTCGCTGCTCACCCAGGAGGTCAGTCTTTCCTGTGCCTTGCTAGGTGTAGCCCCTCGCTGCTCACCCAGGAGGTCAGTCTTTCCTGTGCCTTGCTAGGTGTAGCCCCTCGCTGCTCACCCAGGAGGTCAGTCTTTCCTGTGCCTTGCTGGGTGTAGCCCCTCGCTGCTCACCCAGGAGGTCAGTCTTTCCTGTGCCTTACTGGGTGTAGCCCATCGCTGCTCAGCCAGGAGGTCAGTCTTTCCTGTGCCTTACTGGGTGTAGCCCATCGCTGCTCACCCAGGAGGTCAGTCTTTCCTGTGTCTTGCTGGGTGTAGCCCCTCGCTGCTCACCCAGGAGGTCAGTCTTTCTTGTGCCTTGCTTGGTGTAGCCCCTCGCTGCTCACCCAGGAGGTCAGTCTTTCCTGTGCCTTGCTGGGTGTAGCCCCTCGCTGCTCACCCAGGAGGTCAGTCTTTCCTGTGCCTTGCTGGGTGTAGCCCCTTGCTGCTCACCCAGGAGGTCAGTCTTTCCTGTGTCTTGCTGGGTGTAGCCCATCGCTGCTCACCTGTCACGGCTGAGGATGGGGGAAACCCTCAGCCATGCGATGCCAGATGATGTTATGGCTGCTCGGCCAGGAGAACAGGATAAGGGAGCAGGTCACCTCCTACAGCGTCCCTAACCTGACCCTAACTCCTATCTGCATGGGCCGACCTTAAAGGTAGGAGGACCCATGCGCAGGAACCTAGGAGCCCTGACTTACCCTCCGTCCGGTCCCTAGCTAGGAGTCAGGGTAAGACAACCTACTCCTCCTAGGCACGGAGGAGCAGGAGTCTCAATGGCCAAGCTGCTGGAAAAGGGGGAACATAAACAGCTCTATGGATATGGCAGGTGAACAAGGAGTTCCACCTACCTGCCACAACCTTGCTGACTGGATCCCTGTGCTGGCAAGGTGAAGATCACAACACATCCACACACAGGGACCCAGATCCATAGCTGCACAAAATCACAAGGAAACATCAAATAGACATCACACATAACTGGACATAAACTTAAATGTGACATAATGGTTATGACCACAGGGGTGGCTCTCACTGGCAGGATGAAAACACAGGAGGCTGCTCCAGCCAAGCATGACTGAAGAAACCCTCAGACCTGGGAAAACAGTGAGGCTTTATAGGCCAAGAAGCCACACCCCACAGTCTAACACACCCAGTGACACACACACACACTGGGAAGGGAAAATACCACTAAAAGGGGATGTGACCAAACTAAGATCACACTGTGGCTGTTGCCGCAGGCAACGACATGGGTGGCAGCCGTCCTGGGAGACAGCCCGAAGGCCGGGACACTGCCACCACATGTACATCATACCAAACGTTGCCACGGGCAGCCACAGTGAAAGGAAGATGTAAGTGCACACCAAACATAAAACACAGTACACACCAGACATACAAAAGTGCATACACACACGCACACAACTCCAAGGGAACCGCACACATCACTGTTGTCCGCGGCAACCGCACTTGAGGCAAACAACATCATGCCTCAAGCTGCGGTTGAAACAACAACCCAAACCGCGGGCAACTGTATGCGGCTCCGAAGGAGTCACGGCCATAACCGTGGCCGTGACATCACCCAGGAGGTCAGTCTTTCCTGTGCCTTGCTGGGTGTAGCCCCTCGCTGCTTCCCAGGAGGTCAGTCTTTCCTGTGCCTTACTGGATGAAAAACTGACCTCCTGGGTGAGCAGCGAGAGGCTACACCCAGCAAGACACAAGAAAGACTGACCTCCTGGGTGAGCAGCGAGGGGCTACACCCAGAAAGACACAAGAAAGACTGACCTCCTGGGTGAGCAGCGAGGGGCTACACCCAGCAAGACACAAGAAAGACTGACCTCCTGGGTGAGCAGCGAGGGGCTACACCCAGCAAGGCACAGGAAAGACTGACCTCCTGGGTGAGCAGCGAGGGGCTACACCCAGTAAGGCACAAGAAAGACTGACCTCCTGGGTCAGCAGCGAGGGGTTACACCCAGTAAGACACAGGAAAGACTGACCTCCTGGGTGAGCAGCGAGGGGCTACACCCAGCAAGGCACAAGAAAGACTGACCTCCTGGGTGAGCAGCGAGGGGCTACACCCAGTAAGGCACAGGAAAGACTGACCTCCTGGGTGAGCAGCGAGGGGCTACACCCAGCAAGGCACAGGAAAGACTGACCTTACTGGATGTAACCCCTCGCTGCTCACCCAGGAGGTCAGTCTGTCTTGTGCCTTGCTGGGTGTAGCCCCTCGCTGCTCACCCAGGAGGTCAGTCTTTCCTGTGCCTTACTGGGTGTAGCCCCTCGCTGCTCACCCAGGAGGTCAGTCTTTCTTGTGTCTTGCTGGGTGTAGCCCCTCGCTGCTCACCCAGGAGGTCAGTCTTTCCTGGGTCTTACTGGGTGTAACCCCTCGCTGCTGACCCAGGGGGTCAGTCTTTCTTGTGCCTTACTGGGTGTAACCCCTCGCTGCTCACCCAGGAGGTCAGTCTTTCCTGTCCCTTGCTGGGTGTAGCCCCTCGCTGCTCACCCAGGAGGTCAGTCTTTCCTGTGCCTTACTGGGTGTAGCCCCTCGCTGCTCACCCAGGAGGTCAGTCCTTTCCTGTGTCTTGCTGGGTGTAGCCCCTCGCTGCTCACCCAGGAGGTCAGTCTTTCCTGTGCCTTGCTGGGTGTAGCCCCTCGCTGCTCACCCAGGAGGTCAGTCTTTCCTGTGCCTTACTGGGTGTAGCCCCTCGCTGCTCACCCAGGAGGTCAGTCTTTCCTGTGCCTTGCTGGGTGTAGCCCCTCGCTGCTCACCCAGGAGGTCAGTCTTTCCTGTGTCTTACTGGGTGTAACCCCTCGCTGCTGACCCAGGAGGTCAGTCTTTCTTGTGCCTTACTGGGTGTAGCCCCTCGCTGCTCACCAGGAGGTCAGTCTTTCCTGTGCCTTGCTGGGTGTAGCCCCTCGCTGCTCACCCAGGAGGTCAGTCTTTCTTGTGTCTTGCTGGGTGTAGCCCCTCGCTGCTCACCCAGGAGGTCAGTCTTTCTTGTGTCTTGCTGGGTGTAGCCCCTCGCTGCTCACCCAGGAGGTCAGTCTTTCTTGTGTCTTGCTGGGTGTAGCCTCTCGCTGCTCACCCAGGAGGTCAGTTTTTCCTGTGCCTTGCTGGGTGTAGCCCCTCGCGCTCACCCAGGAGGTCAGTCTTTCTTGTGTCTTGCTGGGTGTAGCCCCTCGCTGCTCACCCAGGAGGTCAGTCTTTCCTGTGCCTTGCTGGGTGTAGCCCCTCGCTGCTCACCCAGGAGGTCAGTCTTTCTTGTGTCTTGCTGGGTGTAGCCCCTCGCTGCTCACCCAGGAGGTCAGTCTTTCTTGTGCCTTGCTGGGTGTAGCCCCTCGCTGCTCACCCAGGAGGTCAGTCTTTCTTGTGTCTTGCTGGGTGTAGCCCCTCGCTGCTCCACCCAGGAGGTCAGTCTTTCCTGTGCCTTACTGGGTGTAGCCCCTCGCTGCTCACCCAGGAGGTCAGTCTTTCTTGTGTCTTGCTGGGTGTAGCCCCTCGCTGCTCACCCAGGAGGTCAGTCTTTCCTGTGCCTTGCTGGGTGTAGCCCCTCGCTGCTCACTCAGGAGGTCAGTCTTTCTTGTGTCTTGCTGGGTGTAGCCCCTCGCTGCTCACCCAGGAGGTCAGTCTTTCCTGTGCCTTGCTGGGTGTAGCCCCTCGCTGCTCACCCAGGAGGTCAGTCTTTCTTGTGTCTTGCTGGGTGTAGCCTCTCGCTGCTCACCCAGGAGGTCAGTCTTTCCTGTGCCTTGCTGGGTGTAGCCCCTCGCTGCTCACCCAGGAGGTCAGTCTTTCTTGTGTCTTGCTGGGTGTAGCCCTCGCTGCTCACCCAGGAGGTCAGTCTTTCCTGTGTCCTTGCTGGGTGTAGCCCCTCGCTGCTCACCCAGGAGGTCAGTCTTTCCTGTGTCTTGCTGGGTGTAGCCCCTCGCTGCTCACCCAGGAGGTCAGTCTTTCCTGTGTCTTGCTGGGTGTAGCCCCTCGCTGCTCACCCAGGAGGTCAGTCTTTCCTGTGCCTTGCTGGGTGTAGCCCCTCGCTGCTCACCCAGGAGGTCAGTCTTTCCTGTGTCTTGCTGGTGTAGCCCCTCGCTGCTCACCCAGGAGGTCAGTCTTTCCTGTGCCTTGCTGGGTGTAGCCCCTCGCTGCTCACCCAGGAGGTCAGTCTTTCCTGTGCCTTGCTGGTGTAGCCCCTCGCTGCTACCCAGAGGTCAGTACCTGTAGGTATGGCTCCCAGGGTCATCTTTCTGTGCCTTGCTGGGTGTAGCCCCTCGCTGCTCACCCAGGAGGTCAGTCTTTCTTGTGTCTTGCTGGGTGTAGCCCCTCGCTGCTCACCCAGGAGGTCAGTCTTTCTTGTGTCTTGCTGGGTGTAGCCCCTCGCTGCTCATCCAGGAGGTCAGTCTTTCCTGTGTCTTGCTGGGTGTAGCCCCTCGCTGCTCACCCAGGAGGTCAGTCTTCTTGTGTCTTGCTGGGTTGTAGCCCCTCGCTGCTCACCCAGGAGGTCAGTCTTTCTTGTGTCTTGCTGGGTGTAGCCCCTCGCTGCTCACCCAGGAGGTCAGTCTTGTGGTCTTGCTGGGTGTAGCCCCTCGCTGCTCACCCAGGAGGTCAGTTTGTTCTTGCTGGGTGTAGCCCCTCGCTGCTTCACCCAGGAGGTCAGTCTTTCTTGTGTCTTGCTGGGTGTAGCCCCTCGCTGCTCACCCAGGAGGTCAGTCTTTCTTGTGTCCTTGCTGGGTGTAGCCCCTCGCTGCTGACCCCAGGAGGTCAGTCTTTCTTGTGTCTTGCTGGGTGTAGCCCCTCGCTGCTCACCCAGGAGGTCAGTCTTTCTTGTGTCTTGCTGGGTGTAGCCCCTCGCTGCTCACCCAGGAGGTCAGTCTTTCTTGTGTCTTGCTGGGTGTAGCCCTCTCGCTGCTCACCCAGGAGGTCAGTCTTCTTGTGCTTGCTTGGTGTAGCCCCTCGCTGCTCACCCAGGAGGTCAGTCTTTCCTGTGCCTTGCTGGGTGTAGCCCCTCGCTGCTCACCCAGGAGGTCAGTCTTTCCTGTGCCTTGCTGGGTGTAGCCCCTCGCTGCTCACCCAGGAGGTCAGTCTTTCCTGTGTCCTTGCTGGGTGTAGCCCCTCGCTGCTCACCCAGGAGGTCAGTCTTTCCTGTGTCCTTGCTGGGTGTAGCCCCTCGCTGCTCACCCAGGAGGTCAGTCTTTCTTGTGTCTTGCTGGGTGTAGCCCCTCGCTGCTCACCCAGGAGGTCAGTCTTTCTTGTGTATTGCTGGGTGTAGCCCCTCGCTGCTCACCCAGGAGGTCAGTCTTTCCTGTGCCTTGCTGGGGTAGCCCCTCGCTGCTCACCCAGGAGGTCAGTCTTTCCTGTGTCTTGCTGGGTGTAGCCCTCGCTGCTCACCCAGGAGGTCAGTGTTTCTTGTGTCTTGCTGGGTGTAGCCTCTCGCTGCTCACCCAGGAGGTCAGTCTTTCCTGTGTCTTGCTGGGTGTAGCCCCTCGCTGCTCACCCAGGAGGTCAGTCTTTCCTGTGTCTTGCTGGGTGTAGCCTCTCGCTGCTCACCCGGAGGTCAGTCTTTCCTGTGTCTTGCTGGGTGTAGCCCCTCGCTGCTCACCCAGGAGGTCAGTCTTTCTTGTGTCTTGCTGGGTGTAGCCCCTCGCTGCTCACCCAGGAGGTCAGTCTTTCTTGTGTCTTGCTGGGTGTAGCCCCTCGCTGCTCACCCAGGAGGTCAGTCTTTCCTGTGCCTTGCTGGGTGTAGCCCCTCGCTGCTCACCCAGGAGGTCAGTCTTTCTTGTGTCTTGCTGGGTGTAGCCCCTCGCTGCTCACCCAGGAGGTCAGTCTTTCTTGTGTCTTGCTGGGTGTAGCCTCTCGCTGCTCACCCAGGAGGTCTTTGCTCTCAGCCCTTGTTTGTGGTGTCACCTGGTAATGCATTGTTGCTGCATTGTCTGATGATTTATCACCTGAATGTGAACGATTATTACAGCGTGGTCTGGACTTTAGTCTGGTTGAGGGCTTTAGTATTACCGACTTTGAGATCGATTTGTTCAAAGCCTTTAGAAAATTAAATCTAAAGCGGATACACAGTAATCCACATGTTAGTGGTGCCTACAACCAGACTAAAGAGGGTGAATGTCCCGCTTCCATTGGACCGTTGGGGTTTAGTACCCATGCCAACTTCAGTGATTCTGAGATATCTTGTTTGGAGTTATTGACTGACATGAATATACAAAAGACAGGCGATACTGTTACACCTCAGGTGTTTACAGGTGGCGTCCGTTCAACCTTTTGTCCCCCCTTGCCCGCCGGCAGTCAACTAGATGTCTTCCAACATAAAGTTTTAGAGGGGGTCAGGGCTTTAATTTACCCCAGGGTGAGCAAAAATATTACACCACAGGAAGAAAAAGCATTGGTTTGGCTTCAATCCCAAAAAGATATCATAGTGAAGCCGGCCGATAAGGGGGGAAAAATAGTTTTGCTAAGTAAAGAGTATTATATCTCGGGGGCACTTAGGCAACTGAATGACACCTCTACTTATGAGAAGTTACAGGGAGATCCTACATTCAAAATCCAGAATTGCTCTCTAGAAGTAAGGCAGAGAAACTTTTTCCAATACACCCTAGGAAACCGACATGGTATTTTCTCCCCAGGGTTCATAAGTCGCTGACCCACCCCCCTGGGAGACCTAGTGACTCGGGGGTCGGGTCAGCGACTGAACCTTTGTCACGATACATTGATTGGGTACTTCCACCACTAGTGCAGAAGGTCCCGTCACATCTCAGGGACACCACTGATCTTCTCCAGTCACTGGCTTTGATCCAGTGGCAGGAGGAGTATCACCTGGTGTCCCTGGATGTAGAGAGTCTGTATACGCGCATCCCCCAAGAAAAGGATATCCAGGCCATATCGGAAATTCTCTTAAATACAGACAAAAGCGAGGTCTTCAGAGATTTCATTGTAGATGGCCTAAGACTTATACTCAACTAGAATGCCGTCTTGTTTGGGAATGCGTGGTTCAGACAATGCGTCAGTACCGCGATGGGTACTCCCGTCGCGTGTTCCTTCGCACATTTAGCAGATACATTTATCGATTTGGTCTCCAACCCATATGTAGCATATATACAAACATTTTTACGATTTATCGATGACATTCTCATCATTTGGACTGGTACTGAAGCTAAAGATTTTGGGCAATATCTAAATCATGTTACTGATATGAATATGCATTTCACCTATAACTATGGAGGCCTTGAATTTTTGGATGTATTGATAAAGGTGAGATCTCGCTTAAGAGCAAGGGGTTACCCCCCCCCCCCCCCCCCCCCCCAGGCTCCTGGACGAGGCTTTGACCAAGGCCACTCTATTAGGATGTGATAACTTTTATAAATCAGATTCCATTCAGGAATCGTCAAAAATCTGGGGAAAAAAAACTTTCGTTTTTTTTTTTAGGTATAGCCCGATGGCTGATGTTATTAAAGATAACTGGAGTATCATTGCCAACGATACAAGTTCCTATCTTAAGGATTCCCACCCCCTTGTCGCCTTTAGACGTTGCCATAGGTTACGCCACAAATTGGTCCGCAGCCACTTTCAAGATTTGAGAAATAAGACTTGGCTGGACGCATGGCAACCGGAGGGCAACAAACGCTGCGGTAATCGTTCTATCTGCCGCTTTAACCCTCAGTGGTCCACAGTGAATTTTGCCGGCATTTTTCATAGAGTAAATACTTTGATCACTTGCAAAACAAAATTTGTAGTTTACATTTTACTGTGCAGATGTGGTATGTTCTACATTGGTAAAACGGTGCGCAGTTTATTGGAACGTATCCGGGAACATATCCCTTCAATTAGACGGGTATTGGGGTCCCCGGTTAATTGATCATGTTAGATCTGCACATAATGGCGATGTATCTGTCCTCAGGTTTGCTGGACTTGAAACCGTACCTCTCGCTCCCAGAGGGGGCGACAGGGGACGCGATCTATTGAAAAGTGAAGGACGCTGGATCCTACGCTCCGCAGCCACTGGCCCCACTGGACATGAGTGTTTTTCTGTGATCTCCATAAATCTGATTTTTCGGTGATCTCCATAAATATGATTTTTCGGTGATCTCCATAAATATGATTTTTCGGTGATCTCCATAAATCAGATTTTTCGGTGATCTCCATAAATATGATTTTTCGGTGATCTCCATAAATCTGATTTTTCGGTGATCTCCATAAGTATGATTTTTCGGTGATCTCCATAAATCTGATTTTTCGGTGATCTCCATAAGTATGATTTTTCGGTGATCTCCATAAATCTGATTTTTCGGTGATCTCCATAAATCTGATTTTTCGGTGATCTCCATAAATCTGATTTTTCGGTGATCTCCATAAATATGATTTTTCGGTGATCTCCATAAATATGATTTTTCGGTGATCTCCATAAATCTGATTTTTCGGTGATCTCCATAAATATGATTTTTCGGTGATCTCCATAAATCTGATTTTTCGGTGATCTCCATAAGTATGATTTTTCGGTGATCTCCATAAATATGATTTTTCGGTGATCTCCATAAATATGATTTTTCGGTGATCTCCATAAATCTGATTTTTCGGTGATCTCCATAAATATGATTTTTCGGTGATCTCCATAAGTATGATTTTTCTGTGATCTCCATAAATCTGATTTTTCGGTGATCTCCATAAGTATGATTTTTCTGTGATCTCCATAAATCTGATTTTTCGGTGATCTCCATAAGTATGATTTTTCGGTGATCTCCATAAATATGACTGCTCTGATTATGGCTTTTGATGATATGTGTTGCTATGCTTCTGTTTGGCGGACACACCAGGGCGCAGGCACCACAATTAGTGCATTTAGTCAGCACCTGTGGTACTACTGGGCGTATAAAAATGCTGTCACTCCTTGAGTCAGTCAAACGTGGCCAGATGAAGCGTGGACAACGCGAAGCGGCCGTCGCCATGTAACCTGCGATTGTATCCTGTTTTGTATCCCTCCCCTCTGCTGAAATAAAAAGGACATTTTGCGACGTAAGGTGAGTGCCGCCGTTTACCTTTATTCACTGGATGTTTGCATCCTACGTGGCTGAGCACTTGCTGCTTCTCAGTGATCACCCGAATACATTTGTGTCTCGGATCCAGATCCAGGAATTCTGGGATTTGTAGTGCCACCACTAGTCTGTCTGAACTTGCAACAGGAGGGTGCAGAGAAGGCAAAGGTCTGGCTGCCGGTACCAGTACCTCTAGAAGAGGGAGTTGGAAGGCGGTGGGGTGGCTGCAGGACAGTGGCAGGAGCTGCTGTCCCCAGGGGTGTATCTATCACAAGGCAAACAAGGCATTTGCCTAGGGCGGCACTTGAAAAGGGGGCGGCAAAATGCCTTGTTTGCTTAGTGATAGTTACACAATATGCTAAATATATTTTTTGCCCCTTGTCCGATCCTTCACGATGCGAGCGGCATTGCCGTCGCCGCATAGTGAAGGCGTTAAAAAAAAAAATTACTTCCTCCCCCTCCTCACTTCCTCCCGACCTCCCCTGCCTTTTGCGTCCTCATGTTGCAGTCGTGACGTCACACGGAGGTGGAGTCACGGGCCGGCAATGCTAGGGTGAGCCTTATCTCCTCCAAGTGCAGAGCGGATCCTGCACACGGTCACCGTGAACACTAAGGCCAGGCCCCGGCCACCAATGCACTGATCCCTGAGCCTGCTGTCTTCAAAAACTGTAAGTACTTAAATTACAGTAATTCACAAAAAATCTATTACTTAGTTGTTTTATGGGGTAAGGGGGTTGGGACCCGTTGGGTGGTTAGAGGGGGGGGAATTAGGGAGGGATTAATACTGTACTATCTCTAGCACATTGTTTTTTAATAAGGAAGGGGTAGGTCAAATTTATATTAGGGGGGTGCCCGAGTTTAGTCTCGCCTAGGGCAGCAGAAAACCAAGATACACCACTGGCTGTCCCCTACGCACTGCTGCGACCACCCTGTATCTGGTCCCACTCCCACCAGTGGTTGCCTTTCAGGTGCTGGGTAAGCGCAGTGGTACCCAGCCGAGCAAGTGACCTCCCTCTCCTCACCCTGGCATGGCACGACTGACAGATGGCAATTGTCTGATCTTCTTCAGCCAGGGTGAAGTAAGCTCAAACAGGCGACTTACGCACCATCCTCCTGTCAGATGGGGTGCTGCTGGCTTGCGCCTGTTCGGGCTCGGTGCTCAGAGGTGGAGGCGGCACCTGCTGCTAGTAATCCTTGGTGACCTTGCGCACCGTTTGCCTCATCAGTGCTGCTGTCACCTGACAAGGGAGGTGGCATTCATTCTTGGTCACAGTGGCGTAGCTACAGGGGTCGCAGCGGTCGCAATTGCGACCGGGCCCCTGAGCCAGGGGGGCCCACGGCCCCCCCACCGCCTCCTCACCGCCTCCTATTCAAAATGTTATCTAATAGTGCCGGGGCCCGGGGCAGTGCGCACGGCGCAGCGCAGGCTCTAGTAGGCAGGCACTAGGCAGCTCAGCTCACCACGTGTGTCAGAGGGGGCGGCGCCGGCCGCGGAAGCAGACACGTGAGGTCTGAGTGACTGGGAGCCGGAGCCGTGGTTTCAGCGCATCTCCGGCTCCCAGTCAGATACTGTCAGGAGAAGCGGCAGCGGCAGTGACTGTGCGGCGCGAGGTGAGTTTTCTTGACTAGCCTCGGCTCGGCCCTCGGCTCTACTCTCTCTGACTCTGAGAATCTCGACTAGTGACAGGCGGCGGCAGCGCAGTGAGCAGAGGCGCTAGCTAGCCCAGCTTGATGATGGGATGGCCTGGGAATCTGGGATCTCTGAGTGGCAGACGGCGGCAGTGCAGAGCCCAGCCCAGCCCAGGGATCAGATCAGCTTGATGATGGGATGGGATCATGGGAATCACTTGATGGGATGGGATCATGGGAATCACTTGATGATGGGATGGCATCATGGGAATCACTTGATGATGGGATGGGATCATGGGAATCACTTGATGATGGGATGGGATCATGGGAATCACTTGATGATGGGATGGGATCATGGGAATCACTTGATGATGGGATGGGATCATGGGAATCACTTGATGATGGGATGGCATCATGGGAATCACTTGATGATGGGATGGGATCATGGGAATCACTTGATGATGGGATGGGATCATGGGAATCACTTGATGATGGGATGGCATCATGGGAATCACTTGATGATGGGATGGGATCATGGGAATCACTTGATGATGGGATGGGATCATGGGAATCACTTGATGATGGGAATGGGATTTGGGCGGCATTATGGAATGGGATCATGGAGTGGCCAGTGGGGAGTCTGGGACTCTCACTCTGAATTCTGTGGGAATCTGTCTCTGAAGTGGTTACTGGCCACACTACTTACTGTGAGCCAGGAGAAGCAGTGCACTGCAAGCAAGTGTGGGTGCATGCCACTGTGCCAGCCTGCCAGGGGCAGGCTGCAGGCAGCGGCCCAGGCCCCCAGCGTGATCTGTTGCTGACTGGCGCTGGGCACTTAAATTAATGACAGTGTGTGTGTCTGTGCCAGGGGGCAGGCCACAGGCAGGCAGTGTGTGCGCCTGCGCCAGACACTGGCCCTGGGGTAGGCAGTGACTGTGAGCCTTGTGTGCAATAATGCTGGACTGACCCATACATCGGCTATACAGTCATGTGAAAAAATTAGGACACCCTTTGAAAGCATGTGGTTTTTTGTAACATTTTTAATAAAAGGTTATTTCATCTCCGTTTCAACAATACAGAGAGATTAAAGTAATCCGACTAAACAAAGAAAACGGAAGAAAAGTCTTTTCAAGATCTTCTGTAAATGTCATTCTACAAAAATGCCTATTCTAACTGAGGAAAAAGATAGGACACCCTTGCCCCTAATAGCGAGTGTTACCTCCTTTGGCTGAAATAACTGCAGTGAGACGGTTCTTGTAGCCATCTACCAGTCTTCGACATCGGTCTGAGGAAATTTTACCCCACTCCTCAATGCAGAACTTTTTCAGCTGTGAGATGTTTGAGGGGTTTCTTGCACGTACAGCCCTTTTCAAGTCACCCCACAGCATCTCAATGGGATTCAAATCTGGACTTTGACTTGGCCATTCCAGGACTCTCCATTTCTTCTTTTTCAGCCAATCTTTGGTTGATTTACTAGTATGTTTTGGGTCATTGTCATGTTGCATGGTCCAGTTCCGCTTCAGCTTTAATTTTCTAACTGATGGTCTCACATGTTCTTCAAGCACCTTCTGATACACAGTAGAATTCATCGTGGATTCTATGATGGTGAGCTGACCAGGTCCTGCTGCAGCAAAGCAGCCCCAAACCATGACACTTCCACCTCCATGCTTCACAGTTGGTATGAGGTTCTTTTCTTGGAATGCTGTGTTTGGTTTACGCCAAACATGTCCTCTGCTGTTGTGTCCAAATAATTCAATTTTGGACTCATCTGTCCAAAGAACATTATTCCAGAAGTCCTGGTCTTTGTCAACTTTATCTCTGGCAAATGTCAGTCTGGCCTCGATGTTTCTCTTGGAAAGCAAAGGTTTCCTCCTTGCACACCTCCCATGCAAGTTAAACTTGTACAGTCTCTTTCTGATTGTAGAGGCATGTACTTCTACATCAACAGTAGCCAGAGCCTGCTGTAGTTCTCGAGATGACACTTTAGGGTTTTTGGAGACCTCTTTTAGCATCTTGCGGTCTGCTCTTGGGGTGAACTTGCTGGGGCGACCAGTCCTGGGCATGTTGGCAGTTGTTTTGAAAGCCCTCCACTTGTAGACTATCTTCCGGACAGTGGAATGGCTGATTTCAAAATCTTTTGAGATCTTTTTAAATCCCTTCCCAGACTCATAGGCTGCTACAATCTTTTTTCTGAAGTCCTCTGACAGCTCTTTTGCTCTCACCATGGTGCTCACTCTCACTTCAACAGTCAGGAGCACACCAAACTAAATGTCTGAGGTTTAAATAGGGCAAGCCTCATTCAACATGCAGAGTAACGATCTACTAATTATGTGCACCTGGTGTGATATACCTGTGTGAGATCTGAGCCAATTTAAGAGGGAATACATGTGAGGGTGTCCTATCTTTTTCCTCAGTTAGAATAGGCATTTTTGTAGAATGACATTTACAGAAGATCTTGAAAAGACTTTTCTTCAGTTTTCTTTGTTTAGTTGGATTACTTTAATCTCTCTGTATTGTTGAAACGGAGATGAAATAACCTTTTATTAAAAATGTTACAAAAAAACACATGCTTTCAAAGGGTGTCCTAATTTTTTCATATGACTGTATACGATATTACCAGTCCGTCCGTATATAGCCGGTTGATGGGTCAGTCCAGCATTATTGCACACCATGTGCTGTCTGAAGAATTTTTTCACTGCACATCTATCAAATTTTGCCCTGAATTTTATTTGTAAATATATTAGCAATTAAAATCAGGGTCTGGTGGTGTTATGAAACGGTATTAAGGGTAGGGGGGGCCCAAACTGAACTCTTGCACCAGGGCCCATGAGCCTATAGCTACGCCCCTGCTTGGTCACCCTCCTGTTCGTCGCCTGCAATGTCAGACCTAAGGTTGACCAGTGGTGGACTTAGGGGAACAGCAGACGTGGAGCCCCTGACCTGGCTCTGCTGTCCCCCTGCTGACGCCTGGCTCTGACTATGTGCAGGGTTTCTGGGGCTGAAACCATCTGCACCAGTTGGAAGGGATGTCACTGGGGTACTGACCGGCGGTACCCCCTCCTCATAGAAACATATCTGCCGACACAGTCTAAGACCCATGTGGCCCATCTAGTCTGCCCAATATACTGAATACTATGGATAGCCCCGGCCCTATCTTATATGAAGGATGGCCTTATGCCTATCCCATGCATGCTTAACCTCCTCCACTGTATTTGCAGCTACCACTTCTGCAGGAAGGCTATTCCCTGCATCCACTACTCTCTCAGTAAAGTAATACTTCCTGGTATTACTGTTAACCCTTTGCCCCTCTAATGTAACACTCTGTCCTCTTGTAGCAGTTTTCCTTCTTGTAAATCTTCTCTCCTCTTTTCCCTTGTTGATTCCCTTTATGTATTTAGCAGTCTCTCTCATCTCCCCTCTGTCTCGTCTTTCTTCCAAGCTCTACATGTTAAGGTCCTTTCATCTTTCCTGGTAAGTTTTATCCTGCAATCCATGGACCAGTTTAGTACCTCTTCTCTGAACTCTCTCCAGAGTATCAGTATCCTTCTGGTGATATGGCCTCCAGTACTGCTGCCTCCTCTATCCCTTCCAAAAGGTCCTGAGCATCTGGACCAAGCTGCAGCTCCCTCTCCTGCATTACCTCCCCCAAGATGTCCCTCTCGCTGTCGCTGTCTTGGGGGCTGGTCCTGCAGGAGGCAGAGAGCTTCTGCTGCTTAGAGCTGGGGCAGAGGACTCTGTGACACTGGCTTATGAAAGCCACAACTGCCTCGGCGTCCTGAGACGAAATGGGACGGCTGCCACACCCAAAAAAACTTGGATGAGGTGGACACCCCTGCCCCTCCATGGGTATAGGAGCGGCCCCATGCTGGCAGCGGTCCAGCACTGGAACCAACTCCCCTACCATGACCACGGCTGCCTGCACGTCCATGTCCACTCATGATCTGCCAAAAATAAAATTAAAACCCCCCAAAATATATTAAGAAAATATGGAGGGACTTTGGGAATAACTTTATTGGGTTGGTGACAATGGGGCAAAAATAAAACAAAATAGAGATTTAGAAAAACAGCATTGTTATTTATTTTTTCAAAGACGAAAGATGGTGACACTTATCCCCCCCCAGCACAGTAATTCCTAAACTAACACACTAAACCCTAAGACAGTGACAGAAACAGTTTTTTTTTTTTTTTTTTTTTAAGGACGGAAGACAGTGACACTAAACACTAGCTAAGTAATCCCTAAAACAGCACACTAAACACAACCCCTATGAAAGCACATGATCCCTCCCTAACTCCCTACACTGGAACCTATCCGCTACACTATCCCCCACTAACTATCTGTATTATATATAACTAATGCAATGTATGGTGACACAGCAAAGCACAGAAAGGGCTGCTGGGGAGGGTCTTATACAGGAAGGGGGAGGGGCAGCTTTCCTATTGGTTGCTAGGGATGTTGCTAACCTCCGACAAAGACATTGCTGCCTTCTCATTGGCCCACATAGAAGAAGAGAGGAATCTTGTGTACTGATAAATAAAAAATCGAATATTCGAGATTACGAATATATAGCACTATATTCTAAATACTTACGAATTCTGAAAGTGGCGATATTCGCGATTTAAATTTGCCATACGAATATTCGAAATCAACACTACCAGGGAGGAGACTGTAGAGGCGAGCCCTGTGCCTCATCTCAGGGAGGAGACTGGAGAAGCCAGCCCTATGCCACATCTCAAGGAGGAGACTGGAGAAGCTAGCCCTGTGCCTCATCTCAGGGAGGAGACTGGAGAAGCCAGCCCTATGCCTCATCTCAGGGAGGAGACTGTAGAAGCCAGCCCTGTGCCTCATCTCAGGGAGGAGACTGGAGAAGCCATCCCTATACCTCATCTCAGGGAGGAGACTGGAGAAGCCATCCCTATACCTCATCTCAGGGAGGAGACTGTAGAAGCCAGCCCTGTGCCTCATCTCAGGGAGGAGACTGTAGAAGCCAGCCCTGTGCCTCATCTCAGGGAGGAGACTGGAGAAGCCAGCCCTGTGCCTCATCTCAGGGAGGAGACTGTAGAAGCCAGCCCTGTGCCTCATCTCAGGGAGGAGACTGGAGAAGCCAGCCCTATGCCTCATCTCAGGGAGGAGACTGTAGAAGCCAGCCCTGTGCCTCATCTCAGGGAGGAGACTGGAGAAGCCAGCCCTATGCCTCATCTCAGGGAGGAGACTGTAGAAGCCAGCCCTGTGCCTCATCTCAGGGAGGAGACTGGAGAAGCCATCCCTATGCCTCATCTCAGGGAGGAGACTATAGAAGCCAGCCCTGTGCATCGCCTGTATTGTTTTGCACCTGAATTCCTCCAGTAAAGAAGCCCCCTGGTTTACTGCAGACCCTGACTCTCTGGACTTGGGGGTGCACCACGCCTTGCCGTCCCTTCCGGAGAGCAGCAACATGTGGTGACACCTTGATGGTGTCGGGGGAACCAGCGTAGCATTGGGGCCACCCCAAACCCAGCCACTGCATCCTGAATAGAATTCCTGGTTAAGATATGTCTGGCAAAATTACAGACTGATCACCTGTCTGCTCTACATCGGAACATCACAGATGATTTGGATGACCTTATTAATCTCATCACTAAAACCAGGCCCCAGGACCAGACTGATACATCAGGGAATCCTCCGATGGGACATCTCATCTCTCCTAGCTATTTCTTTCAATGAGGTGCTTAATGGACAGCAGCTAGTAATATGGTGTACATTAATTTAAAGCGGGGAAAGACCTATCCCAGCCAGCATCTTACCGTCGAATATCACTTATTAATGTAGACCTTAAGATCCTGTCTAAAATAATGGCAGATAGACTGGCAGAATTTATGCCTAAGTTAATTGGGCCCTTACAAGTAGGTTTTGTAAAGTGGAGATCTGCAGACTTTAATATTCTTAGGTTTCTCACAGTGCTTGACCATGTGAACAAGCCAAATAGGGGACCTCTCTGACCAGCCCTCTTAACTGCTGAAAATGCTTTTGATAACGTTGTCGGGGGTGGGTTGGGAGAGGACTTACTTGAGTGCTCTCTACTCTACACCTCAGGCACAGATAGCCCTACCTTTGATTTCTCTCTAGGCTTTTTAGGCTTATGAAAGGCACATGACAGGGCTGCCCCCTCTCCTCATTGCTTTTCAATTTAGCGATTGAGCCGTTAGCCCACTACCTAAAAGATACTGAAATCTTTGAAGGATACATATTGGGTCACAGGAAACCCACTTCTCCCTTTTCGCAGATGACATAATCCTATATCTAGCCAACCCGTCCAGAGATATGCCCTAGATCTTTAGTATAGTACATAAATTCGGAATAGTAACGGGCATTAAAGTTCATCCTAGAAAATGTGAACTACTATTCATTGGACCAGGTAGTCATGGAGAAGGCTTTCATCAACAAGGTTGCCAAGTCTCAGTGGCCCGATCTCACTTCACATTCCTGGGGGTCAAGATAGGTTGCACAGTCCACTCTCTATATTCACTTAATTAAATACCATTAATCCAACAAATAAAAGCAGATTTAATTTGATGGCTGTATTGTAAGGGTATTTTAAGTACTGATAGGGTTCTGCCCCCTTTAATTCTGTTTAATACTCTGTGTAATAGTAGTTTTCCTTGTAATGAGGTGGGTTAGAGATAGTACCCATCCCCCACTGTGCTGATAAGAACACATTCCTGAGTGATCTCAGAGACATGTGTGATGCACACTGGATGGTTAGGGTTACCCTAACCCTATCTTTTGTACACCCTGGGCAGTCAGTCATCTGTTATAACGTGGTAGACAGCCAAAGGTTATAGCATGGCCAACTGGATCCCTACCCAATATTTAGGCTAGTGATGTTTATTTAGTTTGTATTATTCTGTATGTGATTGTGCTATTGTGTATATACTCACACTTAGTAAGTATACTTATTCACTTAACCTGCGTAAGCTTATTCATTCTCAAATTTTGAATTCATGTTACATTACACTTGGTGTCAGAAGTGGGATTTGAGCAAATGAATATGCTTATCGTTGATAGGGTGTTACATAGAGATAGGGTAGTTTGGACCCGCCACTCCAAATGGGAACCTGGGCATTTGCGGGAATTAATAATCTACGGGCAGATTATTAGGGTTAGTGTGAGTGGAGCTGTAGTAGACTTGGTAGAGTTAGGGTTAGGGTTAGTGTGAGTGGAGCTGTAGTAGACTTGGTAGGGTTAGTGTGAGTGGAGCTGTAGTAGACTTGGTAGAGTTAGGGTTAGGGTTAGTGTGAGTGGAGCTGTAGTAGACTTGGTAGAGTTAGGGTTAGGGTTAGTGTGAGTGGAGCTGTAGTAGACTTGGTAGGGTTAGGGTTAGTGTGAGTGGAGCTGTAGTAGACTGGTAGAGTTAGGGTTAGTGTGAGTGGAGCTGTAGTAGACTTGGTAGAGTTAGGGTTAGTGTGAGTGGAGCTGTAGTAGACTTGGTAGAGTTAGGGTTAGTGTGAGTGGAGCTGTAGTAGACTTGGTAGAGTTAGGGTTAGTGTGAGTGGAGCTGTAGTAGACTTGGTAGGGTTAGTGTGAGTGGAGCTGTAGTAGACTTGGTAGGGTTAGGGTTAGTGTGAGTGGAGCTGTAGTAGACTTGGTAGAGTTAGGGTTAGGGTTAGTGTGAGTGGAGCTGTAGTAGACTTGGTAGAGTTAGGGTTAGTGTGAGTGGAGCTGTAGTAGACTTGGTAGGGTTAGGGTTAGTGTGAGTGGAGCTGTAGTAGACTTGGTAGAGTTAGGGTTAGTGTGAGTGGAGCTGTAGTAGACTTGGTAGAGTTAGGGTTAGGGTTAGTGTGAGTGGAGCTGTAGTAGACTTGGTAGAGTTAGGGTTAGGGTAAGTGGAGCTGTAGTAGACTTGGTAGAGTTAGGGTTAGGGTTAGTGTGAGTGGAGCTGTAGTAGACTTGGTAGAGTTAGGGTTAGGGTGAGTGGAGCTGTAGTAGACTTGGTAGAGTTAGGGTTAGGGTTAGTGTGAGTGGAGCTGTAGTAGACTTGGTAGAGTTAGGGTTAGTGTGAGTGGAGCTGTAGTAGACTTAGTAGAGTTAGGGTTAGGGTTAGTGTGAGTGGAGCTGTAGTAGACTTGGTAGAGTTAAGGTTAGTGTGAGTGGAGCTGTAGTAGACTTGGTAGAGTTAGGGTTAGGGTGAGTGGAGCTGTAGTAGACTTGGTAGAGTTAGGGTTAGGGTTAGTGTGAGTGGAGCTGTAGTAGACTTGGTAGAGTTAGGGTTAGTGTGAGTGGAGCTGTAGTAGACTTGGTAGCGTTAGGGTTAGTGTGAGTGGAGCTGTAGTAGACTTGGTAGAGTTAGGGTTAGGGTTAGTGTGAGTGGAGCTGTAGTAGACTTGGTAGAGTTAGGGTTAGTGTGAGTGGAGCTGTAGTAGACTTGGTAGAGTTAGGGTTAGGGTTAGACTTGGTAGAATCCAGCAACGTTATTTTGAAACTCAGTGAAGTAAGGGTTTGCAGACTGTGGACATCAGAGCTCCTGTGTTAAGGGAGGGGGGGGGGGGTTCTGATGAGTTGGAAAACAGACCAGTGTCCAGCAGTTAATTTATGGCACCAGTAAGAGAGAAATCACTGACGTGTCTACAATCAGAAAGCACTTGTGTTTTGTTACCCTAATGCTATGTGTGTATGTCTAAGTAAGAAAGACCTGTGGCAATAGCATTAGAGATACGAGCAGTAAAGGATGGTCAGTGGGTACATCAGGGGCGTATTGTACCTAGTGTGTGCCAATAGATCTGCGGCTAGCACTGATAATATGAAGAGGAAGGTGTTCTGGTTTCTAGAGGGAGAGAAGATGTGTTGATGAGAGAGATTAAGTATTGTCTGCTATATCTATAAAGCAGAAGTGTGTCCTTGAAGAATGCCCTACCGTTAAACAAGGGTTGCTGTGTCTAGTATGATGTGTTTAGTAAATGATATATATAATACCTTTTACAAAACACAGAAAGGTAAAGATTATTGGATTTTTATTTCTTCTTTCCCAAGCAGTTAATTGTAATGTGGGAACCCATAAATCACTGCAAAAGGTGCACCACAATAATATGCTACTGACAACACTGGCCAGACCCTCACGATGATGTTATAAACTGAAACTTTGGCCAATATATTCTAGTCAGGAACATATCGGAGCCCAACCCCAAGGTATGGTGGTGTGGCATGGGTCCTACCGCTAACCTACCTACAGTGTGTGAACACAGTCCGATAGGTGCTGAGGTCCAACTCCCACAAACCTCCATAGTAAGATCACTAATGCAATGGGAGGGAGGAGGAGGCTGTGAGCCCCACCTATAACAGGCCACGTGACACAGAATGTTACCAACTATAAACTATGGCACATTCCATATATATCAAGAGGGGTTTGTCCAGTATTGTCAGTAGCATATTATTGTGGTGCACCTTTTGTAGTGATTTATGGATTTTTATATTCTCATCCACACATTACTCCATCTTGTGTAGTATGCCTTTGTGGTGCATGTCGTCCGCTGCCAACATCCTCCATTGTATGCATTTTTGCTGGGGATTGCCATTAGCAGTGGATCATATGCGGAGAGATTGCTCCCCCAGGTATAAACACGCTACAGTGTTTGGGATTTTGAGCACTTCCTCCCATTTAGGCCACTTCATTGTGTGATTTTTTTTTTTTTTATGTGGGAACTCAACCTTAATGGAAAATGATTAGATGTGCTCCACCAATGGAGTCACCACCAATATAAAATGATTCAGTTTTAACAAAGATTGTTTTATGATTATAACGTGTCTGCTGTCTTGTTCTAAGATTTTGATCGATTACTGTTCTGCTTCGCGTTATTGACTGTTGTATAACACTAGTCAGACAGCTTAACAATAATTCAGAAGTCAAGAAACGTGAGACATCAGATCTGTTTGTATTCTCTTTTCTGAATAACTTTGTAAAACTACAATATAAACATAAACAAAACATATGTATCAGTACATTACACATAATACAGTAGGCTCACTTCATCAGTGAGAGTACTCACAGACAATTCCACCATTAGTCCAGGAATAAATCAAGAGCTCCTCTGCATGCAGCCTGCAAGATCCAGGAGCAGTGATGAAATGGAGGAAATACAGTTCCAGGTTAAAGGTTACTGCCTCTGACTCAGAGAACAATACACTTCCTGTAAAGTTCTGGCGAAGAAGAAACTAACTTTGACCACTAGATGGCAGCAACGTCAAACATAATATTTCAGTACAATCTTTACAGCACATTACATACATTATAATGCAAAATAGGCGGAACACTCCCTGTCTGGCATAATTATTATGTCACTACCTAAATAACTACTGCTATGCAGAAAAAACATATAAACAGGAAATGGAATCCTAGCTAATCTGAAACTAAAACTATGACGTCAGTTATAGGTCTAAGATACATTTTGGAAGTCCCATTCTTTGCAATCTTGACCTCCACCTTCCTAACATTGCCATCCCTGCTTGGTAGAGCATTGACAATAAGTCCTACAGGCCACTCGTTCCTGCTCTCTTGGCTGTCCTTCAACAGAACAACATCACCCACTTTTACATTTGGGCGATCCTCAGTCCATTTCCTACGGCGTTGCAGATTCGACAGATACTCCCTCTTCCATCTTTTCCAAAAGGTGTCTGCCAAGCATTGTACTTGCTTCCATTGTTTAGCATGAACTTGTGTTGTACTTATGGTTGCGGATGGAGCAGACAAAGAGTTCACCTTTTGAGTCAACAACATTGCTGGGGTAAGGACCATAGGTGTATCTGGGTCTGAGGACACAGGAACTATAGGCCTGGCATTCATAATAGCTGTAACCTCTGCCATAAAGGTGCTTAAAGTCTCATGGGTCAAGTGAGCAGTTTTAGTTTGTAGCAACATAGCGTCCAAGATTCGCCTGGCAATACCTATAAGTCTCTCCCAGACACCACCCATGTGTGAAGAGTGTGGAGGATTAAAGACTAGAGTTGAGCGAACACCTGGATGTTCGGGTTCGAGAAGTTCGGCCGAACATCCCGGAAATGTTCGGGTTCGGGATCCGAACCCGATCCGAACTTCGTCCCGAACCCGACCCCTATTGAAGTCAATGGGGACCCGAACTTTTCGGCACTAAAAAGGCTGTAAAACAGCCCAGGAAAGAGCTAGAGGGCTGCAAAAGGCAGCAACATGTAGGTAAATCCCCTGCAAACAAATGTGGATAGGGAAATGAATTAAAATAAAAATTAAATAAATAAAAATTAACCAAAATCAATTGGAGAGAGGTTCCATAGCAGAGAATCTGGCTTCCCGTCACCCACCACTGGAACAGTCCATTCTCAGATATTTAGGCCCCGGCACCCAGGCAGAGGAGAGAGGTCCCGTAACAGAGAATCTGTCTTCATGTCAGCAGAGAATTAGTCTGCATGTCATAGCAGAGAATGAGGCTTCACGTCACCCACCACTGCAACAGTCCATTCTCAGATATTTAGGCCCCGGCACCCAGGCAGAGGAGAGAGGTCCCGTAACAGAGAATCTGTCTTCATGTCAGCAGAGAATTAGTCTGCATGTCATAGCAGAGAATGAGGCTTCACGTCAGCCACCACTGCAACAGTCCATTGGCATATATTTAGGCCCAGCACACACACAGGCAGAGGAGAGAGGTCCCGTAACAGAGAATCTGGCTTCCTGTCAGCAGAGAATCAGTCTGCATGTCATAGCAGAGAATGAGGCTTCACGTCAGCCACCACTGTAACAGTCCATTGTCAGATATTTAGGCCCCGGCACCCAGGCAGAGGAGAGAGGTCCTGTAACAGACAATCTGGCTTCATGTCAGCAGAGAATTAGTCTGCATGTCATAGCAGAGAATGAGGCTTCACGTCAGCCACCACTGCAACAGTCCATTGGCATATATTTAGGCCTAGCACACAGGCAGAGGAGAGAGGTCCCGTAACAGAGAATCTGTCTTCATGTCAGCAGAGAATCAGTCTGCATGTCATAGCAGAGAATCAGGCTTCACGTCAGCCACCACTGCAACAGTCCATTGGCATATATTTAGGCCCAGCACCCAGGCAGAGGAGGGAGGTCCCGTAACAGAGAATCTGTCTTCATGTCAGCAGAGAATTAGTCTGCATGTCATAGCAGAGAATGAGGCTTCACGTCAGCCACCACTGCAACAGTCCATTGTCATAAATTTAGGCCCAGCACCCAGGCAGAGGAGAGAGGTCCCGTAACAGACAATCTGGCTTCATGTCAGCAGAGAATTAGTCTGCATGTCATAGCAGAGAATGAGGCTTCACGTCAGCCACCACTGCAACAGTCCATTGGCATATATTTAGGCCTAGCACACAGGCAGAGGAGAGAGGTCCCGTAACAGACAATCTGGCTTCATGTCAGCAGAGAATCAGTCTGCATGTCATAGCAGAGAATGAGGCTTCACGTCACCCACCACTGCAACAGTCCATTGGCATATATTTAGGCCTAGCACACAGGCAGAGCAGAGAGGTCCCGTAACAGACGATCTGGCTTCATGTCAGCAGAGAATCAGTCTGCATGTCATAGCAGAGAATGAGGCTTCACGTCACCCACCACTGCAACAGTCCATTGGCATATATTTAGGCCTAGCACACAGGCAGAGCAGAGAGGTCCCGTAACAGACAATCTGGCTTCATGACAGCAGAGAATCAGTCTGCATGTCATAGCAGAGAATGAGGCTTCACGTCACCCACCACTGCAACAGTCCATTGGCATATATTTAGGCCTAGCACACAGGCAGAGCAGAGAGGTCCCGTAACAGACAATCTGGCTTCATGTCAGCAGAGAATCAGTCTGCATGTCATAGCAGAGAATGAGGCTTCACGTCACCCACCACTGCAACAGTCCATTGGCATATATTTAGGCCCAGCACCCAGGCAGAGCAGAGAGGTCCCGTAACAGACGATCTGGCTTCATGTCAGCAGAGAATCAGTCTGCATGTCATAGCAGAGAATGAGGCTTCACGTCACCCACCACTGCAACAGTCCATTGGCATATATTTAGGCCTAGCACACAGGCAGAGCAGAGAGGTCCCGTAACAGACGATCTGGCTTCATGTCAGCAGAGAATCAGTCTGCATGTCATAGCAGAGAATGAGGCTTCACGTCACCCACCACTGCAACAGTCCATTGGCATATATTTAGGCCTAGCACACAGGCAGAGCAGAGAGGTCCCGTAACAGACAATCTGGCTTCATGTCAGCAGAGAATCAGTCTGCATGTCATAGCAGAGAATGAGGCTTCACGTCACCCACCACTGCAACAGTCCATTGTCATAAATTTAGGCCCAGCACCCAGGCAGAGGAGAGAGGTCCCGTAACACAGTGTTTCCCAACCAGTGTGCCTCCAGCTGTTACAAAACTACAACTCCCAGCATGCCCGCACAGCCAAATGCTGTCCTGGCATGCTGGGAGTTGTAGTTTTGCAACAGCTGGAGGCACACTGGTTGGGAAACACTGCCGTAACAGACAATCTGGCTTCATGTCAGCAGAGAATTAGTCTGCATGTCATAGCAGAGAATCAGGCTTCATGTCAGCCACCACTGCAACAGTCCATTGGCATATATTTAGGCCTAGCACACAGGCAGAGGAGAGGTTCATTCAACTTTGGGTAGCCTCGCAATATAATGGTAAAATGAAAATAAAAATAGGATTGAATGAGGAAGTGCCCTGGAGTCCAATAATATATGGTTATGGGGAGGTAGTTAATGTCTAATCTGGACAAGGGACGGACAGGTCCTGTGGGATCCATGCCTGGTTCATTTTTATGAACGTCAGCTTGTCCACATTGGCTGTAGACAGGCGGCTGCGTTTGTCTGTAATGACGCCCCCTGCCGTGCTGAATACACGTTCAGACAAAACGCTGGCTGCCGGGCAGGCCAGCACCTCCAAGGCATAAAAGGCTAGCTCTGGCCACGTGGACAATTTAGAGACCCAGAAGTTGAATGGGGCCGAACCATCAGTCAGTACGTGGAGGGGTGTGCACACGTACTGTTCCACCATGTTAGTGAAATGTTGCCTCCTGCTAACACGTTGCGTATCAGGTGGTGGTGCAGTTAGCTGTGGCGTGTTGACAAAAGTTTTCCACATCTCTGCCATGCTAACCCTGCCCTCAGAGGAGCTGGCCGTGACACAGCTGCCTTGGCGACCTCTTGCTCCTCCTCTGCCTTGGCCTTGGGCTTCCACTTGTTCCCCTGTGACATTTGGGAATGCTCTCAGTAGCGCGTCTACCAACGTGCGCTTGTACTCGCGCATCTTCCTATCACGCTCCAGTGCAGGAAGTAAGGTGGGCACATTGTCTTTGTAGCGTGGATCCAGCAGGGTGGCAACCCAGTAGTCCGCACACGTTAAAATGTGGGCAACTCTGCTGTCGTTGCGCAGGCACTGCAGCATGTAGTCGCTCATGTGTGCCAGGCTGCCCAGGGATAAGGACAAGCTGTCCTCTGTGGGAGGCGTATCGTCATCGTCCTGCCTTTCCCCCCAGCCACGCACCAGTGATGGACCCGAGCTGCGTTGGGTGCCACCCCGCTGTGACCATGCTTCATCCTCATCCTCCTCCACCTCCTCCTCATCCTCGTCCTCCTCGTCCTCCAGTAGTGGGCCCTGGCTGGCCACATTTGTACCTGGCCTCTGCTGTTGCCAAAAACCTCCCTCTGAGTCACTTCGAAGAGACTGGCCTGAAAGTGCTAAAAATGACCCCTCTTCCTCCTCCTCCTCCTCCTCCTCCTCCTGGGCCACCTCCTCTTCCATCATCGCCCTAAGTGTTTTCTCAAGGAGACATAGAAGTGGTATTGTAACGCTGATAACGGTGTCATCGCCACTGGCCATGTTGGTGGAGTACTCGAAACAGCGCAACAGGGCACACAGGTCTCGCATGGAGGCCCAGTCATTGGTGGTGAAGTGGTGCTGTTCTGTAGTGCGACTGACCCGTGCGTGCTGCAGCTGAAACTCCACTATGGCCTGCTGCTGCTCGCACAGTCTGTCCAGCATGTGCAAGGTGGAGTTCCACCTGGTGGGCACGTCGCATATGAGGCGGTGAGCGGGAAGGCCGAAGTTACGCTGTAGCGCAGACAGGCGAGCAGCAGCAGGATGTGAACGCCAGAAGCGCGAACAGACGGCCCGCACTTTATGCAGCAGCTCTGACATGTCGGGGTAGTTGTGAATGAACTTCTGCACCACCAAATTCAGCACATGCGCCAAGCAAGGGATGTGCGTCAAATTGGCTAGTCCCAGAGCTGCAACGAGATTTCGCCCATTATCACACACCACCAGGCCGGGCTTGAGGCTCACCGGCAGCAACCACTCGTCGGTCTGTTGTTCAATACCCCGCCACAACTCCTGTGCGGTGTGGGGCCTGTCCCCCAAACATATGAGTTTCAGAATGGCCTGCTGACGTTTACCCCGGGCTGTGCTGAAGTTGGTGGTGAAGGTGTGTGGCTGACTGGATGAGCAGGTGGAAGAAGAGGAGGAGGAAGCCGAGAAGGAGGAGGTGGCAACAGGAGGCAAAGAATGTTGCCCTGCGATCCTTGGCGGCGGAAGGACGTGCGCCAAACAGCTCTCCGCCTGGGGCCCAGCTGCCACTACATTTACCCAGTGTGCAGTTAGGGAGATATAGCGTCCCTGGCCGTGCTTACTGGTCCACGTATCTGTGGTTAGGTGGACCTTGCTACAGATGGCGTTGCGCAGTGCACACTTGATTTTATCGGATACTTGGTTGTGCAGGGAAGGCACGGCTCTCTTGGAGAAGTAGTGCCGGCTGGGAACAACATACTGTGGGACAGCAAGCGACATGAGCTGTTTGAAGCTGTCTGTGTCCACCAGCCTGAATGACAGCATTTCATAGGCCAGTAGTTTAGAAATGCTGGCATTCAGGGCCAGGGATCGAGGGTGGCTAGGTGGGAATTTACGCTTTCTATCAAATGTTTGTGAGATGGAGAGCTGAACGCTGGCGTGTGACATGGTTGAGACGCTTGGTGACGGAGGTGGTGGTGGTGGTGTTGGTGGTACATCCCCTGTTTGCTGGGCGGCAGGTGCCAACGTTCCTCCAGAGGCGGAGGAAGAGGCCGAGGCGGCAGCAGCAGAAGAGGCCGAGGCGGCAGCAGCAGAAGAGGTAGCAGGGGGAGCCTGAGTGACTTCCTTGGTTTTAAGGTGTTTACTCCACTGCAGTTCATGCTTTGCATGCAGGTGCCTGGTCATGCAGGTTGTGCTCAGGTTCAGAACGTTAATGCCTCGCTTCAGGCTCTGATGGCACAGCGTGCAAACCACTCGGGTCTTGTCGTCAGCACATTGTTTGAAGAAGTGCCATGCCAGGGAACTCCTTGAAGCTGCCTTTGGGGTGCTCGGTCCCAGATGGCGGCGGTCAGTAGCAGGCGGAGTCTCTTGGCGGCGGGTGTTCTGCTTTTGCCCACTGCTCCCTCTTTTGCTACGCTGTTGGCTCGGTCTCACCACTGCCTCTTCCTCCGAACTGTGAAAGTCAGTGGCACGACCTTCATTCCATGTGGGGTCTAGGACCTCATCGTCCCCTGCATCGTCTTCCACCCAGTCTTGATCCCTGACCTCCTGTTCAGTCTGCACACTGCAGAAAGACGCAGCAGTTGGCACCTGTGTTTCGTCATCATCAGAGACATGCTGAGGTGGTATTCCCATGTCCTCATCATCAGGAAACATAAGTGGTTGTGCGTCAGTGCATTCTATGTCTTTCACCGCTGGGGAAGGGCTAGGTGGATGCCCTTGGGAAACCCTGCCAGCGGAGTCTTCAAACAGCATAAGAGACTGCTGCATAACTTGAGGCTGAGACAGTTTCCCTGGTATGCATGGGGGTGATGTGACAGACTGATGGGGTTGGTTTTCAGGCGCCATCTGTGCGCTTTCTGCAGAAGACTGGGTGGGAGATAATGTGAACGTGCTGGATCCACTGTCGGCCACCCAATTGACTAATGCCTGTACCTGCTCAGGCCTTACCATCCTTAGAACGGCATTGGGCCCCACCATATATCGCTGTAAATTCTGGCGGCTACTGGGACCTGAGGTAGTTGGTACACTAGGACGTGTGGATGTGGCAGAACGGCCACGTCCTCTCCCAGCACCAGAGGGTCCACTAACACCACCACGACCATGTCCACGTCCGCGTCCCTTACTAGATGTTTTTCTCATTGTTATGGTTCACCACAACAACAAATATATTATTTGGCCCAATGTATTGTATTCAAATTCAGCGGGATATAAATTTGAGGCCTAGTATTTAGGCGCTGGGTGACCGGTATGGATTTACTGACAGAATTAGACTTGGAAATGCACAGAAGCGTGTGTGTGTGAAGTTATTCTGAATGACCCAATGTGCACCTTGAATATTATATACCCTTTTAGGGATAGATTTCAAATAGCTCTGATATAGCAGAAACCACTAAATTATGAAATTGCTAAATTGGGAATTGTATTTCAACCCAGAACAAAAAATGTGCTTTGACGGACACTAAATAACTTTCCCAGCCACAACAGGACAGCGGTAACGAGAGATTTAGCGGGATATAAATTTGAGGCCTAGTATTTAGGCGCTGGGTGACCGGTATGGATTTAGTGACAGAATTAGACTGGGATATGGCCAAAAAATAACCACACTATTGCTGGTTAAATGCACTTGGTGATGGGCGCAGCTTGCCCCTGATGTAGTATATGGCCAAAAAATGAACAGACTATTGCTGGTTAAATGCACTTGGTGTCACAGCTTGACCAACCACACTACTGAGGGTTAAATGCACTTGGTGACGGGCGCAGCTTGCCCCTGATGTAGTATATGGCCAAAAAATAACCACACTATTGCTGGTTAAATGCACTTGGTGATGGGCGCAGCTTGCCCCTGATGTAGTATATGGCCAAAAAATAACCACACTATTGCTGGTTAAATGCACTTGGTGACGGGCGCAGCTTGCCCCTGATGTAGTATATGGCCAAAAAATGAACAGACTATTGCTGGTTAAATGCACTTGGTGTGATAGCTTGACCAACCACACTACTGAGGGTTAAATGCACTTGGTGACGGGCGCAGCTTGCCCCTGATGTAGTATATGGCCAAAAAATGAACAGACTATTGCTGGTTAAATGCACTTGGTGACGGGCGCAGCTTGCCCCTGATTTAGTATATGGCCAAAAAATGAACAGACTATTGCTGGTTAAATGCACTTGGTGTGATAGCTTGACCAACCACACTACTGAGGGTTAAATGCACTTGGTGACGGGCGCAGCTTGCCCCTGATGTAGTATATGGCCAAAAAATAAACAGACTATTGCTGGTTAAATGCACTTGGTGTGACAGCTTCACCCTGATGTAGGCTTTAGCCAAAAAACAACCACACCATTGAGGGTTAAATGCACTTGGTCGCAGCTTGTGCTGGCGCACCACAAGACACAAAATGGCCGCCGATCACCCCAGAAAAATGTGACTGACAAACGGTCTGGGCAGCCTAAAAACAGTGAGCAATTGAGGATCAGCAGCTCAATCATCCACAGCTGCAGATCGATCAGTTAATCAAGTCCTTTGGAGGAGTTAATCTGCCTAATCTCGCCCTACTGTCGCATCCGCAACCTCTCCCTACGCTAATCAGAGCAGAGTGACGGGCGGCGCTATGTGACTCCAGCTTAAATAGAGGCTGGGTCACATGGTGCTCTGGCCAATCACAGCCATGCCAATAGTAGGCATGGCTGTGACGGCCTCTTGGGGCAAGTAGTATGACGCTTGTTGATTGGCTGCTTTGCAGCCTTTCAAAAAGCGCCAAGAAAGCGTCACAAAAGCGCGAAGAAAGCGACGAACACCGAACCCGAACCCAGACTTTTACGAAAATGTCCGGGTTCGGGTCCGTGTCACGGACACCCCAAAATTCGGTACGAACCCGAACTATACAGTTCGAGTTCGCTCATCCCTATTAAAGACCCATGTACATCCACTGTCTTGGAGAAAGTTTTGCAATTGTGATTCGCTGGCACAAATGTTAAGTTCCTTGCAGGCTCCTACAAAGTTTGTTCCTCTGTCAGAACGGAGCAGTTTTACTGGGCCACGAATTGAGAAGAATCTCCTCAAAGCATTAATAAAGCTTGATGTTGACATGGTTTCAAGTAGCTCTATGTGTACAGCTCGGGTGGACAAACAAGTGAAAAGGACTGCCCATCGTTTACTGTCTGCGCTGCCTCCTCTAGTGCGGCGGGTTAAGACAGACCACGGACCAAATACATCTAAGCCCACATTGGTGAAAGGTGGTTGAGCAATTACTCTGTCCTCTGGTAGCTCTGCCATCTTTTGACTTTGTAACCTTCCTCGCAGCTTGCGGCAGATGACACATTTGTGTATAACAGCTGATACCAAGCGTTTGCCACCAAGAATCCAGAAACCTGCAGATCTAATTGCACCCTCTATGATGTGTCGCCCTTGGTGAACTACTTGCTCATGATAGTACCTAACAAGCAGTGTTGCAATGTGGTGATTATAAGGTATAATGACAGGCTGTTTCTCTTCCTCTGAACGTCCACCTACTCTCAACAACCCATTTTTGTCTAAAAAGGGGCTAAGCTTCCTAAGACGGCTTTGTTTTGGGAATGTCTTTTGTTTTTTGATGCAGTCAATTTCCTCTGGAAGGTTTTAGCGACATGGATGAGTCTGGCTAGGGTCTTAACTAATATCTTCCAGCAAGAAAATCTATCAAAGCAATGTAAGTGAAGTGTGGCTTCAGAAGCTCTGGTGCTGAAGCTTGTAATCTCAAATCTGATTTCAGGGTCAGCTTCAGGCTCTATGAGTGGAAAAGCATTAGCAGTGTCCATATCCTCACAGTGTAGTTGGTACAGAAAGGTTGGGCCTGAGAACCAAATGGAGTTCTGAAGGCATGCTGCTTGAGTAGGCCTAGTGGCATAATCTGCAGGGTTTTGATCTGTAGATACATAGGACCACTGATCTGGATGTGTAGACTGCCTGATTCTATTCACTCTGTTGGAGACATACAGATAGAACCTCCTAGTGGTGTTGCAAATGTACCCTAGGGCAGTCTTGCTATCAGTGAAGAATTTCACAGCATCAAAATCAGTGTCTAGTTGATCTGTGATTAGCTCAGACATTTCGACTGCAAGTACAGCAGCACACAACTCTAAACGAGGAATAGTGTGGGCTGGTTTTGGGCTTAATTTGGACTTTCCCATGACAAATCCAACACGACACACATTTTCTGCATCAATTACTTTCAAGTAAGCTACTGCACCTATAGCTGTAGTGGATGCGTCTGAGAAGATACATAGTTCTTTCCTGCAAGCTGATGATAGAGATACGGGCACATAGCATCTGTCTATCTTTAGCTGCTCTAACGCTTGCAAGGATTCTGTCCATTGAACCCACTCACTTAGTCTCTCTTGTGGAAGCAATGCATCCCATTCATTTTTCCCAGATGACAGTTCACGAACTAAGGCCTTACCTCTTATTGTCACAGGTGATACAAACCCTAGGGGATCATAGAGGCTATTTACCGTGGATAGAATGCCTCTACGTGTAAAAGGCTTTTCCTCTGAAGAAACTCTGAAAACAAAACTATCATTTTCTAGATCCCAACTTAGGCCTAGGCTTTTCTGCAAGGGAAGGGCGTCTGTACCTAGGCAAAGATCTTTAAGGTCCTTAGCTCTGTCTGCTACAGGGAAGGCTTCCATTACTTTTTGGCTGTTGGAAGCGATTTTATGAAGACGCAGATTGGATTCTGCCAGCATTTGTTTTGCTTTGATAAGGATGGATATTGCATCTTCAGGTGTGCTAGCAGAAGCGAGTCCATCATCTACATAGAAATGTCTCAATACAAAGTGTTTGGCTTCTTGTCCATAGCACTCTGCGTTTTTCTGGGCAGCCTTTTGCATGCAGTATATAGCGACGGCAGGAGAGGGGCTATTGCCAAATACATGCACTTTCATTCTGTACTCGACAATTTCTTTGTCTATGTCATTGTCTTTGTACCAGAGAAAACGTAGAAAGTCTCTGTGGTCTTCTCTGACAAGAAAGCAATAAAACATTTGTTGCACATCTGCTGTGAAAGCAACGGGCTCTTTCCTGAAGCGCATGAGGACACCTATCAAAGTATTGTTTAGGTCAGGGCCACTCAACAGTACGTCATTTAAAGACACTCCTTTATACTCTGCACTGGAATCAAAAACTATTCTGATTTGGTTAGGTTTGTGTGGATGGTAAACACCAAACATTGGTAGATACCAGTGTTCCCTGTCTGTCTCAAGTGGTCCTGCAACTTCAGCGTGATTATTGTCTAGCATCCCCTTAATGAATTCAGTGAAATCTCTTTTCACTTCTGGCTTTCTCTGCAGTGTTTTGCTGAGTGAATGCAAACGCTTCATGGCTTGCTCCCTGTTACTAGGCAAAACACGTCTGGGTGTGCGAAAGGGGAGAGGAGCCACCCAACTGTGATTGTCATCTTGGTAAGCTTCTTTATCCATAATCTGCAAGAAGATCTGATCTTCTATAGAGAGGGCCTGTTTATCATCATCTTTAGTTCTCTGAAATACTGTTATCCCTAGATTGTCTGTCTCAACGTTGGAGTTGACTTCTTCTTTACCATATAGTGTAGAAAGTCACAGTGTTGTGTTGACCTGCCAAAGCTTTCCTTGACAATGAAGTTGTTGTGACAGGGACTGAGAAGGGATGTGCGTCCATTTGTTAACACAGACGTCTTCAAAGTGCTAACGTTGTCAGGCTGGTGCACTGTCCCCAGGCAAACTTCTCCTACAATGACCCACCCCAGGTCCAGTCTCTGTGCATAAGGGGCATTATAAGGTCCATTGATTTGCTGGCGCACCTTGTGTACCTGAAGGATATCTCTTCCAAGAAGTAGAAGGATAGAAACATCTGGCTCAACAGCTGGGATTAGGTGAGCAATTGAGCGGAGGTGAGGGTGGTGATGAGCTACTTCTGGAGATGGAATCTCAGTTTTGTCGTCAGGTATCATGCCACACTCTATTAGGGTAGGAAGTGGGAACTGCACTTTCTTATTGAAGGATTCAATGGTAAAGTCAGTAGCTCTTCTCCCTGTGGTTTCAATTGTCCCTGCACATGTCCTTAGAGTGTATGGAACTGCACTTGCCTTAAGGTTAAAGATATCAAAGAAATCTGACTTTGCAAGGGATCTGTTACTCTGTTCATCTAGCACTGCATACATTTTCACCGCCCTTTCTCTCTTGCCAGTGGGATACACAGTCACTAGACAGATTTTAGAGCATGATCGTGCACTCTTGCCTTGTCCACATACTTCGGTGCAATTGGACATTACAGAGGAGAGTGAGGTCTCTTGTTGCTCCCTGCCCTGATCTTTCCTGGGTTCTACAGTCTCTAGTGGGGCAGGAGCAGGGCTGCAATGTGTCTCTCACTGCCACATTCTGTACATTCTACTGGTATTTTGCAGTCTTTGGCAATGTGATAAGTAGATCCGCAGCACTTGAAACAGATGCCGTTTTGTTTAAGGAAGGACATCCGCTCTGCGATGGGTTTGCTTCTAAAGCCTTTGCATTTCTTTAGTGGATGTGGTTTTTTGTGTATTGGACAATGTCTATCAGGGTTTTCTATGGTGTGTACCTTGTGGGTGCTTTGGTAGTCTGTGACTTCTGAAGGTACAGCTGTTTTGTGTGTGGATACATAGGTCCTACCGTGAGGTCTGTGAGGTCTCTCTGGTCTGTGTGATTGATTGCCGCTGGTGGTGAAGGCGAAACTGGGATCACTTCGGATTTTCGCTTGCTGTTGGACAAACCTAGAAAACACAGAGAAAGGGGGAAAAGAGACTCCATAATCTTCTTTGAATTTACCTCCCACAGACATCCACTTGTCTTGCAGATTTGAAGGTAGCTTCTCTACTATGGGATTAGTGCCTCTAGCTGTATCTAGATACGAAAGTCCTTGCAAGTAGCCATCCTCTTTGGCATATTCTATCTCTAGTAGAAGATCACTTAGTTCTTGTAGCCGCACGTTGTCTCTGTAGCCCACCTTGGGAAAGACTTCAAGTTTTTTCAACAGTGCTCCTTCTATTACCTCTGGGGATCCATACGTTTCTTCTAGTCTTTTCCAGGTCATGTTGAGTCCTGCTGCAGGGTTGAACAGGTATGCTCTTCTCATCCTCTTAGCATGCTCTGCTGACTCGGTGCCAAGCCATTTTATCATTAAATTAATCATTTCTGCTGGTGATAAGTTCAGACCTTCAGTGGCATTCAGAAAGGAAGATTTCCATGCCCAATAGTTTTCAGGACAGTCATCAAATTGGAGAAAGCCTGAGCTAACCATTTCTTTGCGGATTAGATATTTGGTGACATCCACTGCACATTGTTGTTCGCGCATGTAATCTGTAGGTTGAGGTGATGGGAACACTTGTTTTTTGTTCTTAGGGGTTTCTGGTGCTTCCTTCTTGGTTTGCTGGCAGTTGCTGACCTCATGAGGTTGATTGGGCCTGCTCAGGGGGTATGTTGATCTCGGCCTGAATTCCTTTGCTTCAGGTTTAAGAGACTGTTCCTTTGTATGCGCATCAGTAAGGTTCTGGAGGTACTCATTTGTATGATCTGCAGAGAATAGAGGTTTTTCTGGAACCTCTGAGTCTTTATATGATCTTTCACTTCCTGACCGACTTGTTCCCATGTAGGCAGCGGCCTCTGCTTCAGCAGCAGCTGCAGTCTGTCGCTGCAGGATGAGCAATTTTGATTCTAAAACCGCTTCTTCTTGTGCTATGGCAGCTTCCCTAGCTGCTCTTTCTTGTGCTATGGCAGCTTCCCTAGCTGCTCTCTCTTGTGCTGTGGCAGCTTCCCTAGCTGCTCTTTCTTGTGCCAGGGCAGCTTCCCTAGCTGCTGTCTCTTGTGCTATGGCAGCTTTCTTTGCTGCTAACTCCTGCATCATCATGGCTTCTTTTTCTGCGTACTGTAGCTGGACGCGGGCAGCTTCTGCCTTGGCACGAGCTCTAACTGCTGAGGAACTTGCTGAGGACATCTTGCTAGCCCGTGAAGTTCTGGACACATGAGACTTTGCATCGTCTTGCTGGGCACTGGGAATGTTCTCCCTGCCTTGCTGTGTCGGCGGTAACGTGGCATCAGCCTTGTACTTTGTTCCTGATCTTAGACTCATGCTGCAGTAATGGCGTCTCAGTTTATTCCAGACCGCCACGTGGGTTGTCTTTTTACTGTTCTGCTTCGCGTTATTGACTGTTGTATAACACTAGTCAGACAGCTTAACAATAATTCAGAAGTCAAGAAACGTGAGACATCAGATCTGTTTGTATTCTCTTTTCTGAATAACTTTGTAAAACTACAATATAAACATAAACAAAACATATGTATCAGTACATTACACATAATACAGTAGGCTCACTTCATCAGTGAGAGTACTCACAGACAATTCCACCATTAGTCCAGGAATAAATCAAGAGCTCCTCTGCATGCAGCCTGCAAGATCCAGGAGCAGTGATGAAATGGAGGAAATACAGTTCCAGGTTAAAGGTTACTGCCTCTGACTCAGAGAACAATACACTTCCTGTAAAGTTCTGGCGAAGAAGAAACTAACTTTGACCACTAGATGGCAGCAACGTCAAACATAATATTTCAGTACAATCTTTACAGCACATTACATACATTATAATGCAAAATAGGCGGAACAATCACAGATTGAAGACCAGATGGCGTTGGAAAGAATGGCAGAACAGCAACAGAGATGATCAGTAATTCTGGGTGTGGTGTGTCTATCTGTATCCAGGAAAGCTGTGTAGCTGAGTCATAAATCATGCAGTGGAATGTGAATGGGCGTAGCTTCAATTAGCATTTGTGTTGAATATGTGTGAACTTGTGAAGACTGATGGATGTTTACTGGCTTAGCAGAGCTGTGTGTGCAGTCTGTACTTCACGTATAGGAGTGTGAATATGAATACATGATGCTGCAGAAAGAAATGAACAAATCAAAATGTGTATGTGCATGGCTTACAATATATTTTTTTCAAATAAAATAAAAATCACCAATGTGCATTATTTTTCTTGGAAGATTTTTGGTTTTTATTGGTGCCAACATTCTTGATTGAGCTCTACATTCTTTTGAAGTATTTAATTAAACTTTTCTCATGAGCCCTTGATGTGTTCACATTTGTATTGTCAGATCTGTTCATTTCGATGTCTGTGGTTACATGTTATATGTTAAATGTGCTAACCTCAGAGATGAACAGTTGAGGGATGATCACACTGTCGGATGGTAAGGTCTCCGAGAAGAGGGAGGAGGACAGGATGGGCATTACACACACAAGACAGCCCTTTGAATCCATCCCCTAGTTAGAAGACACCCCAGGAAAGATGAGAAGTCCTGTGTTCATTAAAGAAAAAAAAACCTGTCTATTCATTTCCACATGAAGAAAAGCTGGGTACTTCTGTGAACCAGTATTAAATGCAGAGTAACACCAAGCAGCATTGGATATTTTAAAAAGAGTTATGAATAAAAATTATATTAATGGTGTTGTGTTTTATTAACATGATAATTGGTTAAAAGGTTTATATTGAAAAAGATACCCACACATTGCTATTGTTTAATGTGTTGAAGAATAGAGATGTCGCGAACATAAAATTTTCCGTTCGCGTACGGCAAACTCGAATTTCCGCAAATGTTCGCGAACCGGGCGAACCGCCATAGACTTAAATAGGAAGGCAAATTTTCAAACCCACAGGGACTCTTTCTGGCCACAGTAATGATGGAAAAGTTGTTTCAAGGGGACTAACACCTGGACTGTGGCATGCCGGAGGGGGTTCCATGGCAAAACTCCCATGGAAAATTACAGAGTTGACGCAGAGTCGGGTTTTAATCCATAAAGGGCATAAATCACCTAACAGTCCTAAATTGTTTGGAATAAAGTGCTTTAAAACATCAGGTGTGATGTTGTATCGATCAGGTAGTGTAAGGGTTACGCCAGCTTCACAGTGACAGACCAGACTCTGACAGACCAAACTCCCCGTTTAACGCACCGCAAACAATCGCAAACTCCTCATTTGCACAAGGTTGGAAACCAAGCTAGCCATGTCCCGTTCCTTGTCCTCACTGACATCATTGAAGATCTCTTCCTCCACCCAGCCACGTACAACTCCAAGGGTCCCCGAAAGGTGACAACAAGCCCCCTGGGACGCCTGCTGTGGTTGGTCTTCCACCTCCTCAAAGCCACCTTCCTCCTCTGACTCCTCTTCCTCAGACTCCTCTTGCAGCGTTGCCGCAGGTTCAGCAATCAATGACGACAAGGCTGCTTCTGGTGGTGATGGTGACCACAACTCTTCATGCTCATCTACGGCCTGATCCAGCACTCTTCGCAGGGCACGCTCCAGAAAAAACGCATATGGGATGAGATCGATGATGTTGCCTTGGGTTTGACTGACCAGGTTTGTCACCTCCGCAAAAGGACGCATGAGCGTTCAGTAACACGGCCAAAAAATACTCAGCTCCGCACTAGTAGTACTATTCCTATCAGTTTAATCCCTGTCACGTCCCCTATCAGGGGCCGGTGTATGGAATAGATTTTAGACAACCACAAAGAGTTGTCCATAGTTGACACACTCATGACATACATTGTATTCCTCCATGCGTCAATCTTGGTGTAGTGATGACTGTGCTCGTGCGCACGTTTGGGAGATTGCAGGTGATGGCGGTTTTTCAAAGCCTATGGTCGTGCTGAGGTAGTTCAGAGACAGTTAAGTGACCCAGAAAACAATGATTCTGCAGTGAGGGCCCATTGTTGGCCTAGTAGGCTTTAATGATCACCTTAGATGATCACAAAGAAAATGTATGTTTTTTCTATGCAAAATTATCCAGCCGATCGCTTTTGGTCTGTAAACAATGAAGCAACGACCTTATCATCTGGGGTGTGCCAACATTGCCAACACACTCATAGAGGTGATGATCGCTTCATTGTGATACGCAAGCCCCTTCACCACAACAAGGTAACGATCACGAAGGGGAATTGACACTTGTATGTGCCTTTTTTTCTGTTTGGTTTTTGCAGCCACAGTGCAGCACCAGAGGCCAGAAAAATTAGGCATGTACACATGCCTGTAAAAATTAGGTATTGTTGCAGCCACTGCTGTAGCAGCGGCCAGAAAAATGTATGTTTCCCAGGCAGAAAGAGCCCTAAAACATTGCGGCTTGAATCCTAGTTGGTGGCGGAGAAGTCACGCAAGTCATCCGGCATTCAGAGATAAAATACAGCAGCGTGGGGACCATTTTGAGGCCAAGGCAGCTCATCTCATCAGGCCTTTTGTTAGTCAAACGTATCCCCCACTGTCAGTCCCTTCGGGATCTATGCCTCATTCATCTTAATAAAGGTGAGGTAATCTAGACTTTTTTGACCGAGGCGACTTCTTTTGTCAGTGACAATGCCTCCTGCTGCACTGAAGGTCCTTTCTGACAGGACACTTGAAGCGGGGCAGGCCAGAAGTTCTATCGCAAAGCTCAGGCCACAGGTCAAGCCTGCACACCCAGTAGTCAAGGGGTTCATCGCTCCTCAGAGTGTCGATATCTGCAGTTAAGGCGAGGTAGTCTGCTCGAGTCGTTCTCTGAAGGTGGACCCCGAAGGGCTGTGGCGATGTGTAGGACTTAAGAAGCTCTGCATGTCCTCCATCAACAACACATCTGTAAAGCATCCTGTCCTTGCCGCCGGGGTCGTGGTAGGAGGAGGATTACTTTCACCTCTTCCCCTACTAGATTCCCGTTGTGCTGTGACATCCCCCTTATACGCTGTGTAGAGCATATTTTTTAATTTATTTTGGAACTGCTGCATCCTTTCCGACTTCCGGTAATTTGGTAACATTTCCACCACTTTCTGCTTATACCGGGGGTCTAGTAGCGTGGCCACCCAGTACAGGTCGTTCTCCTTCAGCCTTTTTATACGAGAGTCCCTCAACAGGCAAGACAGCATGAAAGACCCCATTTGCACAAGGTTGGATGCCAAGCTCCTCATGTCCCGTTCCTCGTCCTCACTGATCTCACTGAAGGTCTGTTCTTCCCCCCAGCCACGTACAACACCACGGGTACCAGATAGGTGACAACGAGCACCCTGGGATGCCTGCTGTGGTTGGTCTTCCTCCTCCTCAAAGCCACATTCCTCCTCTGACTCCTCTTCCTCAGACTCCTCTTCCAGCGTTGCCGCAGGTCCAGCAAGCGATGCTGATAAGGCTGTTTCTGGTGGTGATGTCACTGAAGAAAACAAATGGGATGATGTCACTGATGGTGCCTTCTGTGCGACTGACTAGGTTTGTCACCTCTAAAGGACGCATGAGCCTACAGGCATTGCGCATGAGCGTCCAGTAACGTGGCAAAAAAATTCCCAGCTCCGCAGAGGCTGTCCTAGCACCCCGGTCATACAAATACTCATTGATGGCTTTTTCTTGTTGGAGCAGGCGGTCGAACATTAGGAGTGTTGAATTCCAACGTGTCGGGCTGTCGCAAATCAAGCGCCTCACTGGCATGTTGTTTCGCTGCTGAATATCTGAAAAGTGCGCCATGGCCGTGTAGGAACGCCTGAAATGGCCACACACCTTCCTCGCCTGCTTGAGGACGTCCTGTAAGCCTGGGTATTTATGCACAAAGCGTTGTACGATGAGATTCAACACATGCCGCCAACAAATTGCTTCCGTTGTCACACACCACTTTGCCGATCTCCAGTTGGTGCGGAGTCAGCCACTGATCCACCTGTGCGTTCAGAGCGGACAGGAGTGCTGGTCCGGTGTGACTCTGTGCTTTCAGGCAAGTCAACCCCAAGACGGCGTGACACTGTCGTATCCGGGATGTGGAATAGCCCCTGGGGAGTTTGGGGTGTGCAGTTGTTGTGGAGCAATACGCAACAGCAGAAGAGGACTCAGCCGAGGAGGTTATGGAAGAGGATGGAGTAGGAGGAGTAGAGGAGGTGGCAGTAGGCCTGCCTGCAAGTCGTGGCGGTGTCACCAACTCCGCTGCAGAGCCACGCATTCCATGCTTGGCAGCCGTCAGCAGGTTGACCCAATGCGCAGTGTAGGTGATATACCTGCCCTGACCGTGCTTTGCAGACCAGGCATCAGTGGTCAGATGGACCCTTGCCCCAACACTGTATGCCAGACATGCCATGACTTCCTTTTGCACAATAAAGTACAGGTTGGGGATTGCCTTTTGTGAAAATAAATTTTGGGCGGGTACCTTCTACTGTGGTGTCCCAATAGCTACAAATTCTTTGAAGGCCTCAGACTCCACCAGCTGGTATGGTAAAAGCTGGCGGGCTAAGAGTTCTGACAAGCCAGCTGTCAGATGCCGGGCAAAGGGGGTGACGCTGTGACATTGGCTTCTTACGCTCAAACATTTCCTTGACAGACACCTGACTGTGGGCAGATGAGCAGGAACTGCTGAAGGTGAGAGGCGGAGTGGCGGGTGGTTGAGAGGGGGCAAGGAGGACAGCAGTGGTTGACGTGGCTGAAGATGCTGGACCAGCAGGAGGATGGTGGCTTTGAGTTTGTGTGCTGCTTCTACTCGTCATCATGTGTTGATCCCATAGGCGTTTGTGATGTGCGATCATGTGCCTTCGCAAAGCAGTTGTACCGAGGTGGGTGTTGGACTTCCCACGACTCAGTTTCTTTTGGCACAGGTTGCAAATGGCATTGCTGTTGTCAGAGGCAGACACACACAAAAAAAATGCCACACTGCTGAGCTTTGCAATTACGGCATTCTGGTGGTGGCATGCGTTGATTGGCGTGCTGTCTGGCTGACCCCGGGGGCCGATACATGCTGTCTGACTGTGCCACTAGCTCCTTGCCACGACCTCCCCCTGCTTCCAACTCGTCTCCTCCTTCTCTCTGTTGCCCCTTCTGAACTTTCCCCCTCTTCTTCTTCTCTTCAAGCAGGCACCCACGTGGCATCCACGGACACATCGTCATATCAACCACTTCACTTGTATCTGACACCTCAGCAAAGGAAGCAGCAGCGGGTACAACATCATCATCATCACACTGTACGTCCATGTGTGTAATGCTGCCTGACTGAGACACATCCCTGTTATCTACATCCTCTGGCAATAATGGTCGTGCATCACTCATTTCATCCAACTCATGTGTAAATAACTCCTCTGAGGGATCAAGTGAAGCGGCTGTGGTGGCTGTGGTGGTGGTGGCGGCGGGAGAGTGGTAACTTGAGAGGTGCCCGAAGCTGAGCTGGAGGAGGATGGTGCGTCAAGGTTCCGAGTGGAAGCTGTAGAAGATTGGGTGTCCTGTGTAAGCCAGTCAACCATGTCCTCAGAACTTTGCGAGTTCGAATACGTGATTTCGAATATATGCGACGAATAAGCATGAGGGTGAGAAAATGAAGATTCAACCATATCCCCTTTCTTGTGGTGGAAGGGGTGCAGGGAATACAGTGTATTCAGTACATTATAAACAGCACATGTAAAGTGCCTTTGTTCAGCCGCTTTCCTCTGGTGGAGTCGAGAAGTCAGGGGCAATCCAGGCCTTGTTCATTTTATAAGAGTCAACTTGTCAGCATTTTCAGTTGACAGGCGGATACGCGTATCTGTTATAATGCCACCAGCAGCACTAAATACCTACCGCTAGTGTCCTTTAGGACTTTTTAACACCTATTTTTCCTGCACCTACAAATTGCCTAAGACTTAACTTTTAATATTTCTCAAATAAAAAAGTAAATTTTGGTAGTGCACCGACATACATTTGTGTTTTAAAATTTCCAGTGTCACTGGCCTTTATTTGTCACTTTATGCCTAGACACACTGTTGCCATAGCAGGCTGCGCGCTTGCCTGTCTTTATTATCGGCACTGTATCTAGAGTTCATTTATACATGGGCTCCAGTGATTACTGTTTTAAAAATAGAGCCTCACGCTGCCCCCCGACATGTTTCGCCGAATCACGGCGTCCTCAGGGGTTCGGGCAGTGTGTGAGCATGTTCGCCTCGCTTAAGGCTTTCATGACCTAGGTTGATGACGTGTTTCCTATGCGTTTGCTTGGGGGCGTGGTGTCCACCTTTGCTGGGCTACTGATTGGATGAATGGTGGGGCTCGGCTCTGTGACGACCTGGCCCCGCCCCTTGACGTCAGTTGTGTACAATTCCTCTGCTCTCTATTGGTGCGGGTCATCATTCCGTGCCGCGCTTATTGGTGACGCGGGTGCTCTCTCAGCTCCTGTGTTACTGCGCATGTTTTCATACTTTACTCGCAGTCGAGATTTTCATTGCGCATGCCCATAGACTTCGGCTCCAGCGATATCGCAGCACATCTGTTCCTCTGATGATCTCTACTGTAGCCTGTCGGCTATATTGTTTAGCAACTGTTGCCACCTCCTCCTTCTCGGCTTCCTCCTCCTCTTCTTCCACCTGCTCATCCAGTCAGCCACACACCTTCACCACCAACTTCAGCACAGCCCGGGGTAAACGTCAGCAGGCCATTCTGAAACTCATATGTTTGGGGGACAGGCCCCACACCGCACAGGAGTTGTGGCGGGGTATAGAACAACAGACCGACGAGTGGTTGCTGCCGGTGAGCCTCAAGCCCGGCCTGGTGGTGTGTGATAATGGGCGAAATCTCGTTGCAGCTCTGGGACTAGCCGGTTTGACGCACATCCCTTGCTTGGCGCATGTGCTGAATTTGGTGGTGCAGAAGTTCATTCACAACTACCCCGACATGTCAGAGCTGCTGCATAAAGTGCGGGCCGGCGTTCACATCCTGCTGCTGCTCGCCTGTCTGCGCTACAGCGTAACTTCGGCCTTCCCGCTCACCGCCTCATATGCGACGTGCCCACCAGGTGGAACTCCACCTTGCACATGCTGGACAGACTGTGCGAGCAGCAGCAGGCCATAGTGGAGTTTCAGCTGCAGCACGCACGGGTCAGTCGCTCTGCGGAACAGCACCACTTCACCACCAATGACTGGGCCTCCATGCGAGACCTGTGTGCCCTGTTGCGCTGTTTCGAGTACTCCACCAACATGGCCAGTGGCGATGATGCCGTTATCAGCGTTACAATACCACTTCTATGTCTCCTAGAGAAAACACTTAGGGCGATGATGGAAGAGGAGGTGGCCCAGGAGGAGGAGGAGGAGGAGGAAGAGGGGTCATTTTTAGCACTTTCAGGCCAGTCTCTTCGAAGTGACTCAGAGGGAGGTTTTTGGCAACAGCAGAGGCCAGGTACAAATGTGGCCAGCCAGGGCCCACTACTGGAGGATGAGGAGGACGAGGATGAGGTGGAGGAGGATGAGGATGAAGCATGGTCACAGCGGGGTGGCACCCAACGCAGCTCGGGCCCATCACTGGTGCGTGGCTGGGGGGAAAGGCAGGACGATGACGATACGCCTCCCACAGAGGACAGCTTGTCCTTACCCCTGGGCAGCCTAGCACACATGAGCGACTACATGCTGCAGTGCCTGCGCAACGACAGCAGAGTTGCCCACATTTTAACGTGTGCGGACTACTGGGTTGCCACCCTGCTGGATCCACGCTACAAAGACAATGTGCCCACCTTACTTCCTGCACTGGAGCGTGATAGGAAGATGCGCGAGTACAAGCGCACGTTGGTAGACGCGCTACTGAGAGCATTCCCAAATGTCACAGGGGAACAAGTGGAAGCCCAAGGCCAAGGCAGAGGAGGAGCAAGAGGTCGCCAAGGCAGCTGTGTCACGGCCAGCTCCTCTGAGGGCAGGGTTAGCATGGCAGAGATGTGGAAAACTTTTGTCAACACGCCACAGCTAACTGCACCACCACCTGATACGCAACGTGTTAGCAGGAGGCAACATTTCACTAACATGGTGGAACAGTACGTGTGCACACCCCTCCACGTACTGACTGATGGTTCGGCCCCATTCAACTTCTGGGTCTCTAAATTGTCCATGTGGCCAGAGCTAGCCTTTTATGCCTTGGAGGTGCTGGCCTGCCCGGCGGCCAGCGTTTTGTCTGAACGTGTATTCAGCACGGCAGGGGGCGTCATTACAGACAAACGCAGCCGCCTGTCTACAGCCAATGTGGACAAGCTGACGTTCATAAAAATGAACCAGGCATGGATCCCACAGGACCTGTCAGTCCCTTGTGCAGATTAGACATTAACTACCTCCCCTTAACTATATATTATTGGACTCCAGGGCACTTCCTCATTCAATCCTATTTTTATTTTCATTTTACCATTATATTGCGAGGCTACCCAAAGTTGAATGAACATCTCCTCTGTCTGGGTGCCGGGGCCTAAATTTATGACAATGGACAGTTCCAGTGTTGGGTGACATGAAGCCTGATTCTCTGCTATGACATGAAGCCAGATTCTCTGTTACGGGACCTCTCTCCTCTGCCTGGGTGCCGGGACCTAAATATCTGACAATGGACTGTTACAGTGGTGGGTGACGTGAAGCCTGATTCTCTGTTACGGGACCTCTTTCCTCTGCCTGGGTGCCGGGGCCTAAATATCTGACAATGGACTGTTACAGTGGTGGGTGACGTGAAGCCTGATTCTCTGTTACGGGACCTCTCTCTCCTCTGCCTGGGTGCCTGGGCCTAAATATCTGACAATGGACTGTTACAGTGGTGGGTGACGTGAAGCATGATTCTCTGCTATGATATGAAGACTGATTCTCTGCTGACATGAAGCCAGATTCTCTGTTACGGGACCTCTCTACTCTGCCTGGGTGCCGGGGCCTAAATTTCTGACAATGGACTGTTACAGTGGTGGGTGACGTGAAGCCTGATTCTCTGCTATGACATGAAGACTGATTCTCTGGTGACATGAAGCCAGATTCTCTGTTACGGGACCTCTCTCTTCTGCCTGGGTGCCGGGGCCTAAATTTATGTCAATGGACTGTTCCAGTGTTGGGTGACGTGAAGCCTGATTCTCTGCTATGACATGAAGACTGATTCTCTGCTGACATGAAGCCAGATTCTCTGTTACGGGACCTCTCTCCTCTGCCTGGGTGCAGGGGCCTAAATTTATGACAATGGACTGTTAGTGGTGGGTGACGTAAAGCCTGATTCTCTGCTATGACATGCAGACTGATTCTCTGCTGACATGAAGCCAGATTCTCTGTTACGGTACCTCTCTCCTCTGCCTGGGTGCCTGGGCCTAAATATCTGACAATGTAATGTTCCAGTGTTGGGTGACGTGAAGCCTAAATCTCTGCTATGATATGAAGACTGATTCTCAGCTGACATGAAGCCAGATTCTCTGTTACGGGACCTCTCTCCTCTGCCTTGGTGCCGGGGCCTAAATATCTGACAATGGACTGTTACAGTGGTGGGTGACGTGAAGCATGATTCTCTGCTATGATATGAAGACTGATTCTCTGCTGACATGAAGCCAGATTCTTTGTTATGGGACCTCTCTCCTCTGCCTGGGTGCCGGGACCTAAATTTATGACAATGGACTATACCAGTGTTGGGTGACGTAAAGCATAATTCTATGCTATGATATGAAGACTGATTCTCTGCTGACATGAAGCCAGATTCTCTGTTACGGGACCTCTCTCCTCTGCCTGGGTGCCGGGACCTAAATTTATGACAATGGACTATACCATGGTTGGGTGACGTAAAGCATAATTCTATGCTATGATATGAAGACTGATTCTCTGCTGACATGAAGCCAGATTCTCTGTTACGGGACCTCTCTCCTCTGCCTGGGTGCCGGGACCTAAATTTATGACAATGGACTATACCAGTGTTGGGTGACGTAAAGCATGATTCTATGCTATGACATGAAAATTGATTCTCTGCTGACATGAAGCCTGATACTCTGTTATGGGTCCTCTCTCCTCTGCCTGGGTTCCTGGGCCTAAATATCTGACAATGGACTGTTCCAGTGGTGGGTGACGTGAAGCCTGATTCTATGCTATGACATGAAGACTAATTCTCTGGTAACATAAAGCCAGATTCTCTGTTACAGGACCTCTCTCCTCTGCCTGGGTGCCGGGGCCTAAATTTATGACAATGGAATGTACTAGTGTTGGGTGACGTAAAGCATAATTCTATGCTATGACATGAAGACTGATTCTCTGCTGACATGAAGCCTGAATCTCTGTTATGGGACCTCTCTCCTCTGCCTGGGTGCCGGGGCCTAAATTTATGACAATGGACTGTTACAGTGGTGGGTGACGTGAAGCCTGATTCTATGCTATGACATGAAGCCAGATTCTCTGTTACGGGACCTCTCTCCTCTGCCTGGGTGCCTGGGCCTAAATATCTGACAATGGACTGTTCCAGTGTTGGGTGACGTGAAGCATGATTCTCTGCTATGATATGACGACTGATTCTCTGCTGACATGAAGCCAGATTCTCTGTTACGGGACCTCTCTCCTCTGCCTGGGTTACGGGGCCTAAATTCATGACAATGGACTGTTCCAGTGTTGGGTGACGTGAAGCCTGATTCTCTGCTATGACATGAAGACTGATTCTCTGCTGACATGAAGCCAGATTCTCTGTTACGGGACCTCTCTCCTCTGCCTGGGTGCCGGGGCCTAAATTTATGACAATGGACTGTTACAGTGGTGGGTGACGTGAAGCCTGATTCTCTGCTATGACATGAAGACTGATTCTCTGGTGACATGAAGCCAGATTCTCTGTAACGGGACCTCTCTCTTCTTCCTTGGTGCCGGGGCCTAAATTTATGACAATGGATTTTTCCAGTGTTGGGTGACGTGAAGCATGATTCTCTGCTATGATATGAAGACTGATTCTATGCTGACATGAAGACAGATTCTCTGTTACGGGAACTCTCTCCTCTGCCTGGGTGCCGGGGCCTAAATATTTGACAATGGACTGTTACAGTGGTGGGTGATGTGAAGCCTGATTCTATGCTATGACATGAAGACTGATTCTCTGCCGACATGAAGCCAGATTCTCTGTTACGGGACCTCTCTCTTCTTCCTGGGTGCCGGGGCCTAAATTTATGACAATGGACTGTTCCAGTGTTAGGTGACGTGAAGCCTGATTCTCTGCTATGACATGAAGACTTATTCTCTGCTGACATGAAGCCAGATTCTCTGTTACGGGACCTCTCTCCTCTGCCTGGGTGCAGGGGCCTAAATTTATGACAATGGACTGTTAGTGGTGGGTGACGTGAAGCATGATTCTCTGCTATGACATGAAGACTGATTCTCTGCTGACATGAAGCCAGATTCTCTGTTACGGTACCTCTCTCATCTGCCTGGGTGCCTGGGCCTAAATATCTGACAAAGGACTGTTCCAGTGTTGGGTGACGTGAAGCATGATTCTCTGCTATGATATGAAGACTGATTCTATGCTGACATGAAGCCTGAATCTCTGTTATGGGTCCTCTCTCCTCTGCCTGGGTTCCTGGGCCTAAATATCTGACAATGGACTGTTCCAGTGGTGGGTGACGTGAAGCCTGATTCTATGCTATGACATGAAGACTAATTCTCTGGTAACATAAAGCCAGATTCTCTGTTACAGGACCTCTCTCCTCTGCCTGGGTGCCGGGGCCTAAATTTATGACAATGGAATGTACTAGTGTTGGGTGACGTAAAGCATAATTCTATGCTATGACATGAAGACTGATTCTCTGCTGACATGAAGCCTGAATCTCTGTTATGGGACCTCTCTCCTCTGCCTGGGTGCCGGGGCCTAAATATCTGACAATAAACTGTTACAGTGGTGGGTGATGTGAAGCCTGATTCTATGCTATGACATGAAGACTGATTCTCTGCTGACATGAAGCCAGATTCTCTGTTACGGTACCTCTCTCCTCTGCCTGTTTGCCTGGGCCTAAATATCTGACAATGGACTGTTCCAGTGTTGGGTGACGTGAAGCATGATTCTCTGCTATGATATGAAGACTGATTCTCTGCTGACATGAAGCCAGATTCTCTGTTACGGGACCTCTCTCCTCTGCCTGGGTGCCGGGACCTAAATTTATGACAATGGACTATACCAGTGTTGGGTGACGTAAAGCATGATTCTATGCTATGACATGAAGACTGATTCTCTGGTAACATAAAGCCAGATTCTCTGTTACAGGACCTCTCTCCTCTGCCTGGGTGCCGGGGCCTAAATTTATGACAATGGAATGTACTAGTGTTGGGTGACGTAAAGCATAATTCTATGCTATGACATGAAGACTGATTCTCTGCTGACATGAAGCCTGAATCTCTGTTATGGGACCTCTCTCCTCTGCCTGGGTGCCGGGGCCTAAATTTATGACAATGGACTGTTACAGTGGTGGGTGACGTGAAGCCTGATTCTATGCTATGACATGAAGCCAGATTCTCTGTTACGGGACCTCTCTCCTCTGCCTGGGTGCCTGGGCCTAAATATCTGACAATGGACTGTTCCAGTGTTGGGTGACGTGAAGCATGATTCTCTGCTATGATATGACGACTGATTCTCTGCTGACATGAAGCCAGATTCTCTGTTACGGGACCTCTCTCCTCTGCCTGGGTTCCGGGGCCTAAATTCATGACAATGGACTGTTCAAGTGTTGGGTGACGTGAAGCCTGATTCTCTGCTATGACATGAAGACTGATTCTCTGCTGACATGAAGCCAGATTCTCTGTTACGGGACCTCTCTCCTCTGCCTGGGTGCCGGGGCCTAAATTTATGACAATGGACTGTTACAGTGGTGGGTGACGTGAAGCCTGATTCTCTGCTATGACATGAAGACTGATTCTCTGGTGACATGAAGCCAGATTCTCTGTAACGGGACCTCTCTCTTCTTCCTGGGTGCCGGGGCCTAAATTTATGACAATGGACTGTTCCAGTGTTGGGTGACGTGAAGCATGATTCTCTGCTATGATATGAAGACTGATTCTATGCTGACATGAAGACAGATTCTCTGTTACGGGACCTCTCTCCTCTGCCTGGGTGCCGGGGCCTAAATATTTGACAATGGACTGTTACAGTGGTGGGTGATGTGAAGCCTGATTCTATGCTATGACATGAAGACTGATTCTCTGCCGACATGAAGCCAGATTCTCTGTTACGGGACCTCTCTCTTCTTCCTGGGTGCCGGGGCCTAAATTTATGACAATGGACTGTTCCAGTGTTAGGTGACGTGAAGCCTGATTCTCTGCTATGACATGAAGACTTATTCTCTGCTGACATGAAGCCAGATTCTCTGTTACGGGACCTCTCTCCTCTGCCTGGGTGCAGGGGCCTAAATTTATGACAATGGACTGTTAGTGGTGGGTGACGTGAAGCATGATTCTCTGCTATGACATGCAGACTGATTCTCTGCTGACATGAAGCCAGATTCTCTGTTACGGTACCTCTCTCATCTGCCTGGGTGCCTGGGCCTAAATATCTGACAAAGGACTGTTCCAGTGTTGGGTGACGTGAAGCATGATTCTCTGCTATGATATGAAGACTGATTCTATGCTGACATGAAGCCAGATTCTCTGTTACGGGACCTCTCTCCTCTGCCTGGGTGCCGGGGCCTAAATTTATGACAATGGACTGTTACAGTGGTGGGTGATGTGAAGCCTGATTCTATGCTATGACATGAAGACTGATTCTCTGGTGACATGAAGCCAGATTCTCTGTTATGGGACCTCTCTCCTCTGCCTGGGTGCCGGGACCTAAATTTATGACAATGGACTGTTCCAGTGTTGGGTGACGTGAAGCCTGATTCTCTGCTATGACATGAAGACTGATTCTCTGCTGACATGAAGCCAGATTCTCTGTTACGGGACCTCTCTCCTCTGCCTGGGTGCCGGGGCCTAAATTTATGACAATGGACTGTTACAGTGGTGGGTGACGTGAAGCCTGATTCTCTGCTATGACATGAAGACTGATTCTCTGGTGACATGAAGCCAGAATCTCTGTTATGGGACCTCTCTCTTCTGCCTGGGTGCCGGGGCCTAAATATCTGACAATGGACTGTTACAGTGGTGGGTGACGTGAAGCATGATTCTCTGCTATAATATGAAGACTGATTCTCTGCTGACATGAAGCCAGATTCTCTGTTACGGGACCTCTCTCCTCTGCCTGGGTGCCGGGGCCTAAATATTTGACAATGGGCTGTTACAGTGGTGGGTGATGTGAAGCCTGATTCTATGCTATGACATGAAGACTGATTCTCTGGTGACATGAAGCCAGATTCTCTGTTATGGGACCTCTCTCTTCTGCCTGGGTGCCGGGGCCTAAATATCTGACAATGGACTGTTACAGTGGTGGGTGACGTGAAGCATGATTCTCTGCTATGATATGAAGACTGATTCTCTGCTGACATGAAGCCAGATTCTCTGTTACGGGACCTCTCTCCTCTGCCTGGGTGCCGGGACCTAAATTTATGACAATGGACTATACCAGTGTTGGGTGACGTAAAGCATGATTCTATGCTATGACATGAAGACTGATTCTCTGCTGACATGAAGCCTGAATCTCTGTTATGGGTCCTCTCTCCTCTGCCTGGGTTCCTGGGCCTAAATATCTGACAATGGACTGTTCCATTGGTGGGTGACGTGAAGCCTGATTCTATGCTATGACATGAAGACTAATTCTCTGGTAACATATAGCCAGATTCTCTGTTACAGGACCTCTCTCCTCTGCCTGGGTGCCGGGGCCTAAATTTATGACAATGGAATGTACTAGTGTTGGGTGAAGTAAAGCATAATTCTATGCTATGACATGAAGACTGATTCTCTGCTGACATGAAGCCTGAATCTCTGTTATGGGACCTCTCTCCTCTGCCTGGGTGCCGGGGCCTAAATTTATGACAATGGACTGTTACAGTGGTGGGTGACGTGAAGCCTGATTCTATGCTATGACATGAAGCCAGATTCTCTGTTACGGGACCTCTCTCCTCTGCCTGGGTGCCGGGGCCTAAATTCATGACAATGGACTGTTCCAGTGTTGGGTGACGTGAAGCCTGATTCTCTGCTATGACATGAAGACTGATTCTCTGCTGACATGAAGCCAGATTCTCTGTTACGGGACCTCTCTCCTCTGCCTGGGTGCCGGGGCCTAAATTTATGACAATGGACTGTTACAGTGGTGGGTGACGTGAAGCCTGATTCTCTGCTATGACATGAAGACTGATTCTCTGGTGACATGAAGCCAGATTCTCTGTTACGGGACCTCTCTCCTCTGCCTGGGTGCCGGGGCCTAAATTTATGACAATGGACTGTTACAGTGGTGGGTGACGTGAAGCCTGATTCTCTGCTATGACATGAAGACTGATTCTCTGGTGACATGAAGCCAGATTCTCTGTAACGGGACCTCTCCCTTCTTCCTGGGTGCCGGGGCCTAAATTTATGACAATGGACTGTTCCAGTGTTGGGTGACGTGAAGCATGATTCTCTGCTATGATATGAAGACTGATTCTATGCTGACATGAAGACAGATTCTCTGTTACGGGACCTCTCTCCTCTGCCTGGGTGCCGGGGCCTAAATATTTGACAATGGACTGTTACAGTGGTGGGTGATGTGAAGCCTGATTCTATGCTATGACATGAAGACTGATTCTCTGCCGACATGAAGCCAGATTCTCTGTTACGGGACCTATCTCCTCTGCCTGGGTGCCGGGGCCTAAATATCTGACAATAAACTGTTACAGTGGTGGGTGATGTGAAGCCTGATTCTATGCTATGACATGAAGACTGATTCTCTGCTGACATGAAGCCAGATTCTCTGTTACGGTACCTCTCTCCTCTGCCTGTTTGCCTGGGCCTAAATATCTGACAATGGACTGTTCCAGTGTTGGGTGACGTGAAGCATGATTCTCTGCTATGATATGAAGACTGATTCTCTGCTGACATGAAGCCAGATTCTCTGTTACGGGACCTCTCTCCTCTGCCTGGGTGCCGGGGCCTAAATTTATGACAATGGACTGTTACAGTGGTGGGTGACGTGAAGCCTGATTCTCTGCTATGACATGAAAACTGATTCTCTGCTGACATTAAGCCAGATTCTCTGTTACGGGACCTCTCTCCTCTGCCTGGGTGCCTGGGCCTAAATATCTGACAATGGACTGTTCCAGTGTTGGGTGACGTGAAGCATGATTCTCTGCTATGATATGAAGACTGATTCTCTGCTGACATGAAGCCAGATTCTCTGTTACGGGACCTCTCTCCTCTGCCTTGGTGCAGGGGCCTACATTTATGACAATGGACTATTCCAGTGGTGGGTGATGTGAAGCATGATTCTCTGCTGTGATATGAAGACTGATTCTCTGCTGACATGAAGCCAGATTCTCTGTTACGGGACCTCTCTCCTCTGCCTGGGTGCCGGGACCTAAATTTATGACAATGGACTGTTCCAGTGGTGGGTGACGTGAAGCCTGATTCTATGCTATGACATGAAGACTGATTCTCTGTTACGGGACCTCTCTCCTCTGCCTGGGTGCCGGGGCCTAAATTTATGACAATGGAATGCACTAGTGTTGGGTGACGTAAAGCATGATTCTATGCTATGACATGAAGACTGATTCTCTGCTGAAATGAAGCCTGAATCTCTGTTATGGGACCTCTCTCCTCTGCCTGGGTGCCGGGGCCTAAATTTATGACAATGGACTGTTACAGTGTTGGGTGACGTGAAGCCTGATTCTATGCTATGACATGAAGCCAGATTCTCTGTTACGGGACCTCTCTCCTCTGCCTGGGTGCCTGGGCCTAAATATCTGACAATGGACTGTTCCAGTGTTGGGTGACGTGAAGCATGATTCTCTGCTATGATATAAAGACTAATTCCCTGCTGACATGAAGCCAGATTCTCTGTTACGGGACCTCTCTCCTCTGCCTGGGTGCCGGGGCCTAAATTTATGACAATGGACTGTTACAGTGGTGGGTGACGTGAAGCCTGATTCTCTGCTATGACATGAAGACTGATTCTCTGCTGACATGAAGCCAGATTCTCTGTTACGGGACCTCTCTCCTCTGCCTGGGTGCCGGGGCCTAAATTTATGACAATGGACTGTTACAGTGGTGTGTGACGTGAAGCATGATTCTCTGCTATGACATGCAGACTGATTCTATGCTGACATGAAGCCAGATTCTCTGTTACGGGACCTCTCTCCTCTGCTTGGGTGCCTGGGCCTAAATATCTGACAATGGACTGTTACAGTGTTGGGTGACGTGAAGCAGGATTCTCTGCTATGATATGAAGACTGATTCTCTGCTGACATGAAGCCAGATTCTCTGTTACGGGACCTCTCTCCTCTGCCTGGGTGCCGGGGCCTAAATTTATGACAATGGACTGTTACAGTGGTGGGTGACGTGAAGCCTGATTCTCTGCTATGACATGAAGACTGATTCTATGCTGACATGAAGCCAGATTCTCTGTTTCGGGACCTCTCTCCTCTGCCTGGGTGCCTGGGCCTAAATATCTGACAATGGACTGTTTCAGTGTTGGGTGACGTGAAGCATGATTCTCTGCTATGATATGAAGACTGATTCTCTGCTGACATGAAGCCAGATTCTCTGTTACGGGACCTCTCTCCTCTGCCTGGGTGCAGGGGCCTAAATTTATGACAATGGACTGTTCCAGTGGTGGGTGATGTGAAGCATGATTCTCTGCTGTGATATGAAGACTGATTCTCTGCTGACATGAAGCCAGATTCTCTGTTACGGGACCTCTCTCCTCTGCCTGGGTGCCGGGACCTAAATTTATGACAATGGACTGTTCCAGTGGTGGGTGACGTGAAGCCTGATTCTATGCTATGACATGAAGACTGATTCTCTGTTACGGGACCTCTCTCCTCTGCCTGGGTGCCGGGGCCTAAATTTATGACAATGGAATGCACTAGTGTTGTGTGACGTACAGCATGATTCTATGCTATGAAATGAAGACTGATTCTCTGCTGACATGAACCCTGAATCTCTGTTATGGGACCTCTCTCCTCTGCCTGGGTGCCGGGGCCTAAATTTATGACAATTGACTGTTACAGTGGTGGGTGACGTGAAGCCTGATTCTATGCTATGACATGAAGCCAGATTCTCTGTTACGGGACCTCTCTCCTCTGCCTGGGTGCCTGGGCCAAAATATCTGACAATGGACTGTTCCAGTGTTGGGTGACGTGAAGCATGATTCTCTGCTATGATATAAAGACTGATTCCCTGCTGACATGAAGCCAGATTCTCTGTTACGGTACCTCTCTCCTCTGCCGGGGCCTAAATTTATGACAATGGACTGTTACAGTGGTGGGTGACGTGAAGCCTGATTCTCTGCTATGACATGAAGACTGATTCTCTGCTGACATGAAACCAGATTCTCTGTTACGGGACCTCTCTCCTCTGCCTGGGTGCCAGGGGGCTAAATTTATGACAATGGACTGTTACAGTGGTGGGTGACGTGAAGCATGATTCTCTGCTATGACATGCAGACTGATTCTATGCTGACATGAAGCCAGATTCTCTGTTACGGGACCTCTCTCCTCTGCTTGGGTGCCTGGGCCTAAATATCTGACAATGGACTGTTCCAGTGTTGGGTGACGTGAAGCATGATTCTCTGCTATGATATGAAGACTGATTCTCTGCTATGATATGAAGCCAGATTCTCTGTTACGGGACCTCTCTCCTCTGCCTGGGTGCCGGGGCCTAAATTTATGACAATGGACTGTTACAGTGGTGGGTGACGTGAAGCCTGATTCTCTGCTATGACATGAAAACTGATTCTCTGCTGACATGAAGCCAGATTCTCTGTTTCGGGACCTCTCTCCTCTGCCTGGGTGCCTGGGCCTAAATATCTGACAATGGACTGTTCCAGTGGTGGGTGACGTGAAGCCTGATTCTCTGCTATGATATGAAGACTGATTCTCTGCTGACATGAAGCCAGATTCTCTGTTACGGGACCTCTCTCCTCTGCCTGGGTGCCGGGGCCTAAATTTATGACAATGGACTGTTCCAGTGTTGGGTGACGTGAAGCATGATTCTCTGCTATGATATGAAGACTGATTCTCTGCTGACATGAAGCCAGATTCTCTGTTACGGGACCTCTCTCCTCTGCCTGGGTGCCTGGGCCCAAATATTTGACAATGGACTGTTACAGTGGTGGGTGATGTGAAGCCAGATTCTCTGTTACGGGACCTCTCTCTCCTCTGCCTGGGTGCCTGGGCCTAAATATCTGACAATGGACTGTTCCAGTGTTGGGTGACGTGAAGCATGATTCTCTGCTATGATATAAAGACTGATTCTCTGCTGACATGAAGCCAGATTCTCTGATACGGGACCTCTCTCCTCTGCCTGGGTGCCGGTGCCTAAATTTATGACAATGGACTGTTACAGTGTTCGGTGACGTGAAGCCTGATTCTCTGCTATGACATGAAGACTGATTCTCTGCTGACATAAAGCCAGATTCTCTGTTACGGGACCTCTCTCCTCTGCCTGGGTGCCGGGGCCTAAATTTATGACAATGGACTGTTACAGTGCTGGGTGACGTGAAGCCTGATTCTCTGGTATGACATGAAGACTGATTCTCTGCTGACATGAAGCCAGATTCTCTGTTACGGGACCTCTCTCCTCTGCCTGGGTGCCTGGGCCTAAATATCTGACAATGGACTGTTCCAGTGTTGGGTGACGTGAAGCATGATTCTCTGCTATGATATGAAGACTGATTCTCTGCTGACATGAAGCCAGATTCTCTGTTACGGGACCTCTCTCCTCTGCCTGGGTGCTGGGGCCTAAATATCTGACAATGGACTGTTACAGTGGTGGGTGACATGAAGCCAGATTCTCTGTTACGGGACCTCTCTCCTCTGCCTGGGTGCCTGGGCCTAAATATCTGACAATGGACTGTTCCAGTGTTGGGTGACGTGAAGCCTGATTCTCTGCTATGATATGAAGACTGATTCTCTGCTGACATGAAGCCAGATTCTCTGTTACGGGACCTCTCTCCTCTGCCTGGGTGCCGGGGCCTAAATATATGACAATGGACTGTTACAGTGGTGGCTGACGTGAAGCCTGATTCTCTGCTATGATATGAAGACTGATTCTCTGGTGACATGAAGCCAGATTCTCTGCTATGATATGAAGACTGATTCTCTGCTGACATGAAGCCAGATTCTCTGTTATAGGACCTCTCTCCTCTGCCTGGGTGCTGGGGCCTAAATATCTGACAATGGACTGTTACAGTGGTGGGTGACATGAAGCCAGATTCTCTGTTACGGGACCTCTCTCCTCTGCCTGGGTGCCTGGGCCTAAATATCTGACAATGGACTGTTCCAGTGTTGGGTGACGTGAAGCATGATTCTCTGCTATGATATGAAGACTGATTCTCTGCTGACATGAAGCCAGATTCTCTGTTACGGGACCTCTCTCCTCTGCTTGGGTGCCGAGGCCTAAATATCTGACAATGGACTGTTCCAGTGGTGGGTGACGTGAAGCCTGATTCTCTGCTATGGGACCTCTCCCCAATTGATATTGGTTAATTTTTATTTATTTTATTTTTATTCATTTCCCTATCCACATTTGTTTGCAGGGGATTTACCTACATGTTGCTGCCTTTTGCAGCCCTCTAGCCCTTTCCTGGGCTGTTTTACAGCCTTTATAGTGCTGAAAAGTTTGGGTTCGGGACGAAGTTCTGGTCGGGTTCGGATCCCGAACATTTCCGGGAAGTTCGGCCGAACTTCTCGAACCCGAACATCCAGGTGTTCGCTCAACTCTAGTCAATAAGTTATTCCAGTAAGTCATCTATTTCCACAGATAAAGAAGGCAGTACCGGTATATATATGTGTATAGTGTCACTTGCCTGTGTTGCTATGTTTTTCGGACTCCTTCCTGATCTTCCTGGTGCTTGTGTTGTCGGGTGGTTATGATAGCTGTATCTTTAGGTTTCCACTTACGAACGCGCACGGTCCCGGCCGGTGACGCGTGCACGTGAGGGGAACCCAGGCTGGTGATCCACGAGGACGCTGCTTTCGTGCGACGTCACACTCAGGATTGATGCTCTCTAGGACCAGAATACTTCCAACGCGTTTCGAAATTGCTGAATTTCTTCATCAGAGAACCAGAAATCAGCGCCAATGAGCAGATCATCTGGAAATGACACTGGGGGCACGCCCCCTCTTCTCCACCAATAGGAAGCCGTCTCTCTCCAGCCCACCTTACCTGCGGCCGCAATAAAAGGAGCTGCGCGGGGCATCTCTTCATTACTGATCTCTGCTCTGCAGCAGTGACAACCGAGCTCCCAGAATGCCCGAGCCCGCCAAGTCCGCCCCAGCGCCCAAGAAGGGCTCCAAGAAAGCCGTCACCAAGGTCCAGAAGAAGGACGGCAAGAAGCGGAGGAAGAGCAGGAAGGAGAGCTATGCCATCTACGTCTACAAGGTGCTGAAGCAGGTCCACCCCGACACCTCCTCCAAGGCCATGGGCATCATGAACTCCTTCGTCAACGACATCTTCGAGCGCATCGCAGGGGAAGCCTCCCGCTTGGCTCACTACAACAAGCGCTCCACCATCACCTCCCGGGAGATCCAGACCGCCGTGCGCCTGCTGCTGCCCGGAGAGCTGGCCAAGCACGCCGTCTCCGAGGGCACCAAGGCCGTCACCAAGTACACCAGCGCCAAGTGAGCGCCCCCCGCTCTCCGGACCCAAAGGCTCTTCTCAGAGCCCCCACCCTGTCTCCAGCGGAGCTGCTCCCGCGTCTCCCCGTTCTCACAGTGGCTGCGGTTTCCTCACTGTCAGCTAGATGAGATGCGGTACCGCTAGTGGAAGTTACAATACAAGCTATCCTGCTCCATGCCCATTCACTACTCCCATCATCCTCCTCCATGCCCATTCACTGCTCCCATCATCCTCCTCCATGCCCATTCACTACTCCCATCATCCTCCTCCATGCCCATTCACTACTCCCATCATCCTCCTCCATGCCCATTCACTACTCCGATCATACTCCTCCATGCCCATGCACTACTCCCATCATCCTCCTCCATGCCCATTCACTACTCCCATCATCCTCCTCCATGCCCATTCACTGCTCCCATCATCCTTCTCCATGCCCATTTACTACTCCCATCATCCTCCTCCATGCCCATTCACTACTCCGATCATCCTCCTCCATGCCCATTCACTACTCCCATCATCCTCCTCCATGCCCATTCACTACTCCGATCATACTCCTCCATGCCCATTCACTACTCCCATCATCATCCTCCATGCCCATTCACTGCTCCCATCATCCTGCTCCATGCCCATTCACTACTCCCATCATCCTCCTCCATGCCCATTCACTACTCCGATCATACTCCTCCATGCCCATTCACTACTCCCATCATCCTCCTCCATGCCCATTCACTACTCCCATCATCATCCATGCCCATTCACTACTCCCATCATCCTCCTCCATGCCCATTCACTACTCCGATCATATTCCTCCATGCCCATGCACTACTCCCATCATCCTCCTCCATGCCCATTCACTACTCCCATCATCCTCCTCCATGCCCATTCACTGCTCCCATCATCCTCCTCCATGCCCATTCACTACTCCCATCATCCTCCTCCATGCCCATTCACTACTCCCATCATCCTCCTCCATTCCCATTCACTACTCCCATCATCCTCCTCCATGCCCATTCACTACTCCCATCAATCCTCCTCCATGCCCATTCACTGCTCCCATCATCCTCCTCCATGCCCATTCACTGCTCCCATCATCCTCCTCCATGCCCATTCACTACTCCCATCATCCTCCTCCATGCCCATTCACTACTCCCATCATCCTTCTCAGTGTGGCGCTCCCTGGGGACAGGCTGTGCGGCCGCTCAGGACAGGAGGACGAGGCTCCGCTCCTACGGGCACATAACGGCTGAGGGGTCCAGAGCTCTGCTCCTATTGGCTGGGAGAGCTCAGGATCTCGTCGCTCATTTGAATTTCCCGCCTATAGTTGAGCCGCTGATCTACAGGAGGAGCCGGTCATGTGACCCGTACCAGCGCCGCTCATTGGCGTCCCGGTCTCTGCAGCTCCGGGACGGATTAACCCCTCAGTCTCCGAGCACAGCTCGTCTTGTGGCTGCGGGGGCAGGAGCGGTGGAGAACACCCGGGGCTCGGGATTTACATTACTGGGGCTTTCTGTATTGTAGACCTCCGGCTGTACTGAGCACAGGGCGCCGCTGATCTCGGACAATTGTCCGGCCCTCCGTCCCCTGATGTGCGGGCGGTGTTAACCCCTCAGTGGCTGAGCGCAGAAGGAATTGTAGCTTCTCCCCGGGAAGATGTGGGCGGCTCTGAGAAGAGCCTTTGTGCTGTGAGGACGGAGGCAGCATTAACCCCCGAAGCCGTAGAGAGTGCGGCCCTGGCGCTTGAGCGCGTAGACCACGTCCATGGCGGTGACGGTCTTCCTCTTGGCGTGCTCGGTGTAGGTGACGGCGTCTCGGATGACGTTCTCCAGGAAGACTTTCAGCACCCCGCGGGTCTCCTCATAGATGAGGCCGGAGATGCGCTTGACGCCTCCCCTGCGAGCTAGACGGCGGATGGCAGGCTTGGTGATGCCCTGGATGTTATCACGGAGCACCTTCCTGTGCCGCTTGGCGCCGCCTTTCCCGAGCCCTTTCCCTCCTTTACCGCGACCAGACATCTTCTAGGTGTGAGCAGAAAGCAGTGACTGCTCAGCCCAGAGCCCTCCTTTATATGGAGCATGGGCGGACCTGGAGGAGAACTGCACGGAGAGGCTGGGGGCGGGGCTGTTCCTGAACTCCAGGCCCCGCCCTCCCGCTCTGATTGGCTGAGCTCAGAAGTGCTGGTGGTTTTCATTTTCCAGCCTGTAAATTACATTATATTAAAGATTAAAGCCTCTATAATATATTATCAACCTCAACATTATATTACAGCCTCCACATTATATTACATCCTTCATATTACCAGCCTCTGCATTACATTACAGCCTCAATATTACATTACCCGCCTCCTCATTATATTACTGCTCCCTATTACCGGCCTCTACATTACAGTCTCCATATTACATTACCAGCCTCCATATTTTCAGCCTCCACATTTCATCACAGCCTCCATATTATAAACCTCTACATTACATTTCAGCCTTCATACTACCATCCTCCACAGTACATTTCAGCTTCTATATTACATTTCAGCCTCCATTTTATATTATCAACCTCAGCATTATATTGCAGCCTTCATATTTTCAGCCTCTACATTACATTATAGCCTCCACATCATATTACAGCCTCTATATTACCAGCCTCCACATTAGATTACAGCCTCCATGCTACATTTCCAGCCTTCGTATTACCGGCCTCTACATTACAGTCTCCATGTTACATTACCGGCCTCCACATTATATTACAGACTTCATATTATCAGCCTCTATATTACATCACAGCCTAAACATTATGTTACAGCCTCCATATTTTCAGCCTCCATATTGCTAGCCTCTACATTACATTACAGTCTCTATACTACCAGCCTCCACATTACATCACAGCCTCCACATTATATTACAGCCTTCATATTACCAGCTTCTGCATTACATTACAGCCTCCAAATTATATTACAGCCTCCGTATTAATGGCCTCTACATTACAGTCTACACGTTACATTACCAGCCTCCATATTATATTACAGACTCCATATTACCGTTCTCCACATTGCATCACTGCTTCCACAATATATTACAGCCTTCATATTACCAGCCTCTGCATTACATTACAGCATCCAAACTATATAGCTGGGGAGGCTTCCAGACCACCACAGACCACAAGTTACCTCCACAAATTATTTTTTCCAGTCCAGATTTGATTAGTTTACCACCAGGGCCAGGCAGTCCGCCCCAGGCCCCCACTCCCAGCCACTAGCCAGAGGCCAGACAGACCAGTCAGACGAGACCAGTGACCACAGACCGCACTGCAAGAACAGAAGTTCAAGTTCCCGCCGCGCTAATCTGAATGCCGGCGGCGTCCCGGCGTGGGGCAGCAGCAGGCAGCGACAGGCACAGCGTCTGACGTCACCTGCCGCTGCGCAGCTACGTTCCTCTGCGCAGCGGCTCCAAAGCCTTTCAAAGGGGAATGCAGCCGGAATACCGTCCGCAGGTTAGGTTGTAGTAACACAGCAATGCGGCGGCCGAATCAGCGGAGCGGGGGGGGGGGTCGGGCAACGGGGCCAGGAACAATCAATTGTCCCCCTGCAGACACAAAAAAATAAAAGTATTAAATTGGAACTGGCCTGGCCCCCCCGGGGTCCGGGCCCCTTACTGGGGTATCGGCTGTACCCCCCTGATGGCGGCCCTGCCCTCCGGCATGCCACAGTCCAGGTGTTAGTCCCTTGAAACAACTTTTCCATCACTATTGTGGCCAGAAAGAGTCCCTGTGGGTTTTATAATTCGCCTGCCTATTGAAGTCAATGGCCGTTCGCGAATGGAAAATGTTATGTTCGCGACATCTCTACAGACAAGCGCAGCCGCCTGTCCGCAGCCAATGTGGCCAAGCTCACGGACATTAACATGACCCAGGCCTGGATCCCTCAGGACCAAGTCTGTCACCGCCTGCTGGGTCAGGTTCTGCTGGAGGTCCTGCTGCTGGAGCCGGGTGGTGTCTTCAGAGGGAGGCTGAAGAAAGCTGCTCATTATAGACGGAAGTTGTTGCATATGGAGCTGGTGATGCTTCTACCCCCCCCCCCCCAGTAAGACCTTAATGAGGACCGGCTGGTAATATGGAGGCTGTACTATAGTGTGAAGGCTGGTAATATAATGTAAAGGCTGTAATATCATGTGGAGGCTGTAATATAATGTGGACGCTGTAATATAATGTGGAGGCTGTAATGTAATGTGGAGGCTGGTAATATAATGTAAAGGCTGTAATATCATGTGGAGGCTGTAATATAATGTGGACGCTGTAATATAATGTGGACGCTGTAATGTAATGTGGAGGCTGTAAAATAATATGGAGGCTGTACTATAGTGTGAAGGATGAAATCTGTAGGCTGCAATATAATGTGGAGGCTGTAATGTAATGTGGAGGCTGTAATATAATATGGAGGCTGTGATGTAATGTGGAGACTGGTAATATGGAGGCTGTAATATAATGTGGAGGCTGTAATATAATATGGAGGCTGTAATGTAATGTGGAGACTGTAATATCATGTGGAGACTGGTAATATGGAGGCTGTAATATAATATGGAGGCTGTAATGTAATGTGGAGGCTGTAATATCATGTGGAGACTGGTAATATGGAGGCTGTAATGTAATGTGGAGCCTGGTAATATGGAGGCTGTAATATAATATGGAGGCTGTGATATAATGTGGAGTCTGTAATGTAATGTGGAGGCTATAATGTAATGTAGAGGCTGTAATATCATGTGGAGACTGGTAATTTGGAGGCTGTAATATAATGTGGAGGCTGTAATAATATGGAGGCTATAATGTAATGTGGAGGCTGTAATATCATGTGGAGACTGGTAATATGGAGGCTGTAATGTAATGTGGAGCCTGGTAATATGGAGGCTGTAATATAATGTGGAGTCTGTAATGTAATGTGGAGGCTATAATGTAATGTAGAGGCTGTAATATCATGTGGAGACTGGTAATTTGGAGGCTGTAATATAATGTGGAGGCTGTAATATAATATGGAGGCTGTAATGTAATGTGGAGGCTGTAATATCATGTGGAGACTGGTAATATGGAGGCTGTAATGTAATGTGGAGGCTGTAATATAATGTGGAGCCTGGTAATATAGAGGCTGTAATATAATGTGGAGTCTGTTATGTAATGTGGAGGCTATAATATAATGTGTAGGCTGTAATATAATGTGGAGGCAGTAATGTAATGTGGAGGCTATAATGTAATGTGGAGGCTTTAATATAATTTGGAGGCTGTACTATCATGTTGAGGCTGTAATATCATGTGGATGCTTTAATATAATGTGGAGGCTGGTAATGTGGAGGCTGTAATATAATATGGAGGCTGTATTGTAATATGGACGCTTGTAATGTAATATGGAGGCTGTAATGTAATGTGGACGCCGGTAATATGGAGGCTGTTATATAATGTGGAGTCTGTAATATGAAGGCTGTAATATCATGTAGAGGCTGTAATATAGTATGAAGGCTGTAATATGGAGACGATAATATAATGTGGAGTCTGGTAATATGGAGGCTGTGATATTATGTTGCGGCTGATAAAATGGAAGATGTAATAAAATGTGTAGGATGTAATGTAATATGGAGGCTATAATAAATTGTGGCGGCCGTTAATTGGAGGCTCTAATATAATATGGAGGCGGTTAATATGGAGCCTGTAATATAATGTGGAGGCCGGTAATATGGAGGCTGTTATATAATGTGGACGCTAGTAATGTAATATGGAGGCTGTAATATAATGTGTATGCTTTAATGTAGAGGCCCATAATATGGAGACTGTCATATAATGTGGAGGCCGGTAATTTAATATGGCGGCTGTAATGTAGAGGCCGGTAATATTGAGGCTGCCATATTATGTAGAGGCTGGTAATATCATACGGAGGCTGTAATGTAATGTGGAGGCTGGTAATATAGAGGCTGTAAAATAATGTGGAGGCTATACTGTAATGTAGAGGCTGATAATATGGAGGCTGTCATATAATGCAGAGGCTGAAAATATGGAGGCTGTAACATAATGTTTAGGCTGTGATGTAATGTAGAGGACGATAATATGGAGTCTGTTATATAATGTGGAGGCCGGTAATATGGAGGCTGTTATATGATGTGGATGCTGGTAATGTAATATGAAGGCTGTAATATAATGTAGAGGCCGGTAATATGGAGGCTGTAATAGAAACATAGATGTAAGGTGGAGGCTATAATGTAATGCAGAGGCTGGTAGTATGGAGGCTGCAATATAATGTTGAGGTTGATAATATAATATAGAGGCTTTAATATAATGCGGAGGATATAATGTAATTTACATGCTGGTAATATGGAGGCTGTTAATTAATGTGGAGGCTGTAACATAATGTTTAAGCTGTGATGTAATGTAGAGGCCGGTAATACAGAGGCTGTATTATAATGTGGAGGCCGGTAATATAATATGGAGGCTGTAATGTAATGCAGAGGATGGTAATATGAAGGCTGTAATATAATGTGGAGGCTGTTAGTATGGAGGCTGTAATGTAATGTAGAGGCTAGTGATATAATGTGGAGGCTGTGATGTAATCTGGAGGCTAAAAATATGGAGGCTGTAACATAATGTTTAGGCTGTGATGTAATGTAGATGACGGTATTATGGAGTCTGTAATATAATGTGGAGGCCAGTAATATAATATGGAGGCTGTAATGTAATGAAGAGGCCGATAATATGGAGGCTGTAAAATAATGTGGAGGCTGATAATATCATTTGGAGGCTGGTAGTATGGGGGCTGTAATGTAGAGGCTGGTAATATGGAGGCTGTAAATTAATGTGGAGGCTGAAAATATGGAGGCTGTAACATAATGTTTAAGCTGTGATGTAATGTGGAGGCCGTAAATGTAATATGGAGACTGAAATGTTGAGGCCGGTAATATGGAGGCTGTAATGTAGAGGCCGGTAATATGGAGGCTGTAATATAATGCGCAGGCCGATAATGTAATGTGGAGGCTGTAATATAATTTTGAGCCTGTAATGTAATGCAGAGGCTGGTAATATGAAGGCTGTAATATAATGTGGAGGCTGGTAGTATGGAGGATGTAATGTAGAGGCCGGTAATATGGAGGCTGTAATATAATGTGGAGGTTGATAATATAATATAGAGGCTTTAATATAATGTGGAGGATATAATGTAATTTATAGGCTGGAAAATGAAAACCACCAGCACTTCTGAGCTCAGCCAATCAGAGCGGGAGGGCGGGGCCTGGAGTTCAGGAACAGCCCCGCCCCCAGCCTCTCCGTGCAGTTCTCCTCCAGGTCCGCCCATGCTCCATATAAAGGAGGGCTCTGGGCTGAGCAGTCACTGCTTTCTGCTCACACCTAGAAGATGTCTGGTCGCGGTAAAGGAGGGAAAGGGCTCGGGAAAGGCGGCGCCAAGCGGCACAGGAAGGTGCTCCGTGATAACATCCAGGGCATCACCAAGCCTGCCATCCGCCGTCTAGCTCGCAGGGGAGGCGTCAAGCGCATCTCCGGCCTCATCTATGAGGAGACCCGCGGGGTGCTGAAAGTCTTCCTGGAGAACGTCATCCGGGACGCCGTCACCTACACCGAGCACGCCAAGAGGAAGACCGTCACCGCCATGGACGTGGTCTACGCGCTCAAGCGCCAGGGCCGCACTCTCTACGGCTTCGGGGGTTAATGCTGCCTCCGTCCTCACAGCACAAAGGCTCTTCTCAGAGCCGCCCACATCTTCCCGGGGAGAAGCTACAACTCCTTCTGCGCTCAGCCACTGAGGGGTTAACACCGCCCGCACATCAGGGGGCGGAGAGCCGGACAATTGGCCGAGATCAGCGGCGCCCTGTGCTCAGTACAGCCGGAGCTCTACAATACAGAAAGCCCCAGTAATGTAAATCCCGAGCCCCGGGTGTTCTCCACCGCTCCTGCCCCCGCAGCCACAAGACGAGCTGTGCTCGGAGACTGAGGGGTTAATCCGTCCCGGAGCTGCAGAGACAAAGACGCCAATGAGCGGCGCTGGTACGGGTCACATGACCGGCTCCTCCTGTAGATCAGCAGCTCAACTATAGGCGGGAAATTCAAATGAGCGACGAGATCCTGAGCTCTCCCAGCCAATAGGAGCAGAGCTCTGGACCCCTCAGCCGTTATGTGGCCGTAGGAGCGGAGCCTCGTCCTCCACTGAGCGGCCGTACAGCCTGTCCCCAGGGAGCGCCACACTGAGGAGGAGGAGGATGATGGGAGTAGTGAATGGGCATGGAGGAGGATGATGATGGGAGCAGTGAATGGGCATGGAGGAGGAGGATGGGAGCAGTGAATGGGCATGGAGGAGGAGGATGGGAGCAGTAAATGGGCATGGAGGAGGATGATGGGAGCAGTGAATGGGCATGGAGTAGGATGATGGGAGTAGTGAATGGGCATGGAGCAGGATGATGGGAGTAGTGATTGGGCATGGAGCAGGATGATGGGAGTAGTGAATGGGCATGGAGGAGGATGAGGGGAGTAGTGATTGGGCATGGAGCAGGATGATGGGAGTAGTGATTGGGCATGGAGCAGGATGATGGGAGTAGTGAATGGGCATGGAGCAGGATGATGGGAGCAGTGATTGGGCATGGAGCAGGATGATGGGAGTAGTGAATGGGCATGGAGGAGGATGAGGGGAGTAGTGATTGGGCATGGAGCAGGATGATGGGAGTAGTGAATGGGCATGGAGGAGGATGATGGGAGTAGTGAATGGGCATGGAGGAGGATGATGGGAGTAGTGAATGGGCATGGAGCAGGATAGCTTGTATTGTAACTTCCACTAGCGGTACCGCATCTCATCTAGCTGACAGTGAGGAAACCGCAGCCACTGTGAGAACGGGGAGACGCGGGAGCAGCTCCGCTGGAGACAGGGTGGGGGCTCTGAGAAGAGCCTTTGGGTCCGGAGAGCGGGGGGCGCTCACTTGGCGCTGGTGTACTTGGTGACGGCCTTGGTGCCCTCGGAGACGGCGTGCTTGGCCAGCTCTCCGGGCAGCAGCAGGCGCACGGCGGTCTGGATCTCCCGGGAGGTGATGGTGGAGCGCTTGTTGTAGTGAGCCAGGCGGGAGGCTTCCCCTGCGATGCGCTCGAAGATGTCGTTGACGAAGGAGTTCATGATGCCCATGGCCTTGGAGGAGATGCCGGTGTCGGGGTGCACCTGCTTCAGCACCTTGTAGACGTAGATGGCATAGCTCTCCTTCCTGCTCTTCCTCCGCTTCTTGCCGTCCTTCTTCTGGACCTTGGTGACGGCTTTCTTGGAGCCCTTCTTGGGCGCTGGGGTGGACTTGGCGGGCTCGGGCATGCTGGGAGCTCGGTTGTCACTGCTGCAGAGCGGAGATCAGTAATGAAGAGAAGCCCCGCGCAGCTCCTTTTATTGCGGCCGCAGGTAAGGTGGGCTGGAGAGAGACGGCTTCCTATTGGTGGAGAAGAGGGGGCGTGCCCCCAGTGTCATTTCCAGATGATCTGCTCATTGGCGCTGATTTCTGGTTCCCCGATGAAGAAATTCAGTAATTTCGAAACGCGTTGGAAGTATTCTGGTCCTAGAGAGCATCAATCCAGAGTGTGACGTCGCACGAAAGCAGCGTCCTCGTGGATCACCAGCCTGGGTTCCCCTCACGTGCACGCGTCACCGGCCGGGACCGTGCGCGTTCGTAAGTGGAAACCTAAAGATACAGCTATCATAACCACCCGACAACACAAGCACCAGGAAGATCAGGAAGGAGTCCGAATAACATAGCAACACAGGCAAGTGACACTATACACATATATATACCGGTACTGCCTTCTTTATCTGTGGAAATAGATGACTTACTGGAATAACTTATTGACTAGAGTTGAGCGAACACCTGGATGTTCGGGTTCGAGAAGTTCGGCCGAACTTCCCGGAAATGTTCGGGATCCGAACCCGACAAGAACTTCGTCCCGAACCCGAACCCCATTAAAGTCAATGGGGACCCAAACTTTTCGGAACTAAAAAGGCTGTAAAACAGCCCAGGAAAGGGCTAGAGGGCTGCAAAAGGCAGCAACATGTAGGTAAATCCCCTGCAAACAAATGTGGATAGGGAAATGAATTAAAATAAAATAAATAAAAATTAACCAATATCAATTGGAGAGAGGTCCCATAGCAGAGAATCTGGCTTCATGTCAGCAGAGAATTAGTCTTCTTGTCACCCAACATTGGAACAGTCCATTGGCATATATTTAGGCCCCGGCACCCAGACACAGGAGAGGTTCATTCAACTTTGGGTAGCCTCGCAATATAATGGTAAAATGAAAATAAAAATAGGATTGAATGAGGAAGTGCCCTGGAGTCCAATAATATATGGTTAAGGGGAGGTAGTTAATGTCTAATCTGCACAAGGGACGGACAGGTCATGTGGGATCCAGGCCTGGTTCATTTTTATGAACGTCAGCTTGTCCACATTGGCTGTAGACAGGCGGCTGCGTTTGTCTGTAATGACGCCCCCTGCCGTGCTGAATACACGTTCAGACAAAACGCTGGCCGCCGGGCAGGCCAGCACCTCCAAGGCATAAAAGGCTAGCTCTGGCCACGTGGACAATTTAGAGACTGTGAGAGACAAGATTAAGATTTCTCCTTTAGTACACATTTGTCTCCACTAGATGGCAAAAACTCAATTAGGAGCCTCATGTACATTTTCTTTGTCCTAAGTTCATTAGTGAAAGAAAGGAGGAGTTAAGTTGCTATCTTTCGAATGTGCCAATCAACTCAGGAATGGAGTTAGTAAACCAACCCTTTTTGTCACAGAGCCAATGAACATTCATCTAGGACTACCCTTTTTGTCTACCTCATGTTGCCTATATAAGTGTATGTAACTGTAATAAAGAGAGATATTTTTCCATGATACCAGCCTGCATTGGTCTCAGAGAGAAAGCTGTATGAGCTCATACTTATAATTCTAATTGATTTGGAGCCACACAAAAGAAGAAGTTGTGTCGTAGATTTTGCGACAACAAGACCCAGAAGTTGAATGGGGCCGATCCATCAGTCAGTACGTGGAGGGGTGTGCACACGTACTGTTCCACCATGTTAGTGAAATGTTGCCTCCTGCTAACACGTTGCGTATCAGGTGGTGGTGCAGTTAGCTGTGGCGTGTTGACAAAAGTTTTCCACATCTCTGCCATGCTAACCCTGCCCTCAGAGGAGCTGGCCGTGACACAGCTGCCTTGGCGACCTCTTGCTCCTCCTCTGCCTTGGCCTTGGGCTTCCACTTGTTCCCCTGTGACATTTGGGAATGCTCTCAGTAGCGCGTCTACCAACGTGCGCTTGTACTCGCGCATCTTCCTATCACGCTCCAGTGCAGGAAGTAAGGTGGGCACATTGTCTTTGTAGCGTGGATCCAGCAGGGTGGCAACCCAGTAGTCCACACAGGTTAAAATGTGGGCAACTCTGCTGTCGTTGCGCAGGCACTGCAGCATGTAGTCGCTCATGTGTGCCAGGCTGCCCAGGGGTAAGGACAAGCTGTCCTCTGTGGGAGGCGTATCGTCATCGTCCTGCGTTTCCCCCCAGCCACGCACCAGTGATGGACCCGAGCTGCGTTGGGTGCCACCCCGCTGTGACCATGCTTCATCCTCATCCTCCTCCACCTCCTCCTCATCCTCGTCCTCCAGTAGTGGGCCCTGGCTGGCCACATTTGTACCTGGCCTCTGCTGTTGCCAAAAACCTCCCTCTGAGTCACTTCGAAGAGACTGGCCTGAAAGTGCTAAAAATGACCCCTCTTCCTCCATCTCATCCTCCTCGTCATCCTCCAGAACTGTGCCCTGGCTGGACAATTGTGTACCTTGGGGTTGTAGGTGCAGGATCCCACCCTCGGAGGCACTTGGGAATGACTGGCCGGAAACCCTATGTAATGATCCCTCTTCCTCCTCCTCCTCCTCCTCCTGTGCCACATCCTCTTCCATCATCGCCCTAAGCGACATAGAAGTCGTATTGTAACGCTGATAACGGCGTCATCGCCACTGGCCATGTTGGTGGAGTACTCGAAACAGTGCAACAGGGCACACAGGTCTCGCATGGAGGCCCAGTCATTGGTGGTGAAGTGGTGCTGTTCTGTAGTGCGACTGACCCGTGCGTGCTGCAGCTGAAACTCCACTATGGCCTGCTGCTGCTCGCACAGTCTGTCCAGCATGTGCAAGGTGGAGTTCCACCTGGTGGGCACGTCGCATATGAGGCGGTGAGCGGGAAGGCCGAAGTTACGCTGTAGCGCAGACAGGCGAGCAGCGGCAGGATGTGAACGCCGGCCCGCACTTTATGCAGCAGCTCTGACATGTCGGGGTAGTTGTGAATGAACTTCTGCACCACCAAATTCAGCACATGCGCCAAGCAAGGGATGTGCGTCAAATTGGCTAGTCCCAGAGCTGCAACGAGATTTCGCCCATTATCGCACACCACCAGGCCGGGCTTGAGGCTCACCGGCAGCAACCACTCGTCGGTCTGTTGTTCTATACCCCGCCACAACTCCTGTGCGGTGTGGGGCCTGTCCCCCAAACATATGAGTTTCAGAATGGCCTGCTGACGTTTACCCCGGGCTGTTCTGAAGTTGGTGGTGAAGGTGTGTGGCTGACTGGATGAGCAGGTGGAAGAAGAGGAGGAGGAAGCCGAGAAGGAGGAGGTGGCAACAGGAGGCAAAGAATGTTGCCCTGAGATCCTTGGCGGCGGAAGGACGTGCGCCAAACAGCTCTCCGCCTGGGGCCCAGCTGCCACTACATTTACCCAGTGTGCAGTTAGGGAGATATAGCGTCCCTGGCCGTGCTTACTGGTCCACGTATCTGTGGTTAGGTGGACCTTGCCACAGATGGCGTTGCGCAGTGCACACTTGATTTTATCGGATACTTGGTTGTGCAGGGAAGGCACGGCTCTCTTGGAGAAGTAGTGCCGGCTGGGAACAACATACTGTGGGACAGCAAGCGACATGAGCTGTTTGAAGCTGTCTGTGTCCACCAGCCTAAATGACAGCATTTCATAGGCCAGTAGTTTAGAAATGCTGGCATTCAGGGCCAGGGATCGAGGGTGGCTAGGTGGGAATTTACGCTTTCTCTCAAATGTTTGTGAGATGGAGAGCTGAACGCTGCCGTGTGACATGGTTGAGACGCTTGGTGACGGAGGTGGTGGTGGTGGTGTTGGTGGTACATCCCCTGTTTGCTGGGCGGCAGGTGCCAACGTTCCTCCAGAGGCGGAGGAAGAGGCCGAGGCGGCGGCAGCAGAAGAGGCCGAGGCGGCGGCAGCAGAAGAGGCCGAGGCGGCGGCAGCAGAAGAGGCCGAGGCGGCAGCAGCAGAAGAGGCCGAGGCGGCAGCAGCAGAAGAGGCCGAGGCGGCAGCAGCAGCAGAAGAGGCCGAGGCGGCAGCAGCAGAAGAGGCCGAGGCGGCAGCAGCAGAAGAGGCCGAGGCGGCAGCAGCAGAAGAGGTAGCAGGGGGCAGCAGCAGAAGAGGCCGAGGCGGCAGCAGCAGAAGAGGCCGAGGCGGCAGCAGCAGAAGAGGCCGAGGCAGCAGCAGCAGAAGAGGCCGAGGCGGCAGCAGCAGAAGAGGCCGAGGCGGCAGCAGCAGAAGAGGCCGAGGCGGCAGCAGCAGAAGAGGCCGAGGCCGCGGCAGCAGAAGAGGTAGCAGGGGGAGCCTGAGTGACTTCCTTGGTTTTAAGGTGTTTACTCCACTGCAGTTCATGCTTTGCATGCAGGTGCCTGGTCATGCAGGTTGTGCTCAGGTTCAGAACGTTAATGCCTCGCTTCAGGCTCTGATGGCACAGCGTGCAAACCACTCGGGTCTTGTCGTCAGCACATTGTTTGAAGAAGTGCCATGCCAGGGAACTCCTTGAAGCTGCCTTTGGGGTGCTCGGTCCCAGATGGCGGTGGTCAGTAGCAGGTGGAGTCTCTTGGCGGCGGGTGTTCTGCTTTTGCCCACTGCTCCCTCTTTTGCTACGCTGTTGGCTCGGTCTCACCACTGCCTCTTCCTCCGAACTGTGAAAGTCAGTGGCACGACCTTCATTCCATGTGGGGTCTAGGACCTCATCGTCCCCTGCATCGTCTTCCACCCAGTCTTGATCCCTGACCTCCTGTTCAGTCTGCACACTGCAGAAAGACGCAGCAGTTGGCACCTGTGTTTCGTCATCATCAGAGACGTGCTGAGGTGGTATTCCCATGTCCTCATCATCAGGAAACATAAGTGGTTGTGCGTCAGTGCATTCTATGTCTTCCACCGCTGGGGAAGGGCTAGGTGGATGCCCTTGGGAAACCCTGCCAGCGGAGTCTTCAAACAGCATAAGAGACTGCTGCATAACTTGAGGCTGAGACAGTTTCCCTGGTATGCATGGGGGTGATGTGACAGACTGATGGGGTTGGTTTTCAGGCGCCATCTGTGCGCTTTCTGCAGAAGACTGGGTGGGAGATAAGGTGAACGTGCTGGATCCACTGTCGGCCACCCAATTGACTAATGCCTGTACCTGCTCAGGCCTTACCATCCTTAGAACGGCATTAGGCCCCACCATATATCGCTGTAAATTATGGCGGCTACTGGGACCTGAGGTAGTTGGTACACTAGGACGTGTGGATGTGGCAGAACGGCCACGTCCTCTCCCAGCACCAGAGGGTCCACTAACACCACCACCACCACGACCATGTCCACGTCCGCGTCCCTTACTAGATGTTTTTCTCATTGTTATGGTTCACCACAACAACAAAAATATTATTTGGCCCAATGTATTGTATACAAATTCAGGCCTTTTTTTACAGACACCTAACACTATCTGGCATCTATTTAGGTCCCGTATTACACTAATACAGGCACAGCAGTAACCACAGATTTAGCTGGATATAAATTGTAGGCCTAGTATTTAGGCGCTGGGTGACAGGTATAGGTTTACAGACAGAATTAGACTGGGATATGCACAGTAGCGTGTGTGTGAAGTTATTGAGAATGACCCTATCTGCACCTTGAATCTGATATACCCTTTTAGGGATAAATTTAAAGTAGGCCTGATACAGCAGAAACCACTGATTTAGAGAATTGCTAAGTTGGGAATTGTATTTCAACCCAGAACAAAAACTGTGCTTTGACGGACACTAAATAACTTGACCAGCCACAGCAATAACCACAGATTTAGCTGACTATAAATTTGAGGCCTATTATTTAGGCGCTGGGTGACAGGTGTAAGTTTACGGACAGAATTAGACTGGGATATAGCCAAAAAACAACCACACTATTGAGGGTTAAATGCACTTGGTGACAGCTTGCCCCTGATGTAGGATATGGCCAAAAAATAACCAGACTATTGAGGGTTAAATGCACTTGGTGGCAGCTTGACCCTGATGTAGGATTTAGCCAAAAAAACAACCACACTATTGAGGGTTAAATGCACTTGGTCGCAGCTTGTGCTGGCGCACCACAAGACACAAAATGGCCGCCGATTGCAGTGTCCCAGGGGGTCAGTAGTGTATGCTGGGCTTTGTAGTGCAGATTGACCCACTAACCTGGGATCCACTGTCGTCTTCAATGGGGCAGATACTGGAACAGGCAGGTGATTAAAAGTTCGTGACGCCAGTGTCAATTAAACGGTGACACGCCGTGTATGGGAATGTAGAAGAATGAAGCAAGCACAGGATAGCCAACAAAAACTGGAACTTTACTGAATATCAGTTATCATCATACATGGACGCAGTTGGAAGCGCCGTTCCATGAAAGACAGTTGGTTTTACAGATGAATACAGGTGGTTCTTAGAAGGACAGAATGGCCGGTTATAGCAATGTTCTTTACAGAGTGTTGATTACAGGAGATGCAGTACAGGCGGCTTGCACACTATTCCTGACTGGTCCTGAAACATGTGACTTATTCTCCAAGGTCTAATGCCCTATAGCTGGCGTACCCTTGGAGCTGTCTTTATATAGTACCTCCTCTGTTATCTTGAGTACCTCTTGCTTTATCTGATCGGCCTCTGTGGTATTCTGTGTCTTCAGGCTGTTTAGCTATGCCCTTCTGACTTCTATGAATACGGACTCAGGAGGGAATCCTCTCTGCACTGAGTCTGGAAACTTCTGCCTTTCTGAGCTAGGCCCTAGCCTATTTATACTGAACTGGGGGCTCCCTCTGCTGGCTGTGACAAGAATTACCGGTAACCGGCCTGACTGGCTTAAAGGGAAATACACCTTCAAATCTAGCAGTGTCGGGTAGCCTACCCGTATGCTGCACACCCCCAGACTTTAACGTGAGTAAGGCCTCGTACTCACACACATGCCTGAACCAACATAAGCTGCTGCATAATTTAAACATTGCATTATAAATATAATAAACAACTATTTCACACAAAAATATAACATTTGCAATAAATGACGCAAGAAAAAGGGGCGTCTTCTTTCTTCTTAGGCACGGCCGCTGACCTAGCACAGCGGACTTAAGGTGAACCAGGTTAGTCTATTTTTCTTGACTGAAGTATAATAAGGAACTACACAGGGTTTCCCCGTGGGTGTAGAACAGGCAAGGGCTCACGTGGAGGAGTCCATTCTTGCGCACACACGTCAAGCAGGCTATTTCTAGTAACAACTGTTCGGGGGGAGACACCACCAGCATAGTCAAAGTCTCCTAAATGGACTGGCGGACGTCCCCTGGTTATCCGGGTGGACCTTCTCAACACAGGGGTTTCCTCTTCTCTTAGCACCGAGGTAGAAGAGAGAGGAGCGACAGGAGGATCTCCATCCGTGAGACCTTGGTCAGGAACAACAGGAACAACAGGATCCACTAGAGGGGGAGCTGGATCCGGGGCATCTTGAACCGGCTCTTCTGGAAGTGAAGGTACAGTAGGTGCCGGAGCGGGCACCAACAAGTTCAACCATGGTGTCAGAAGCCAATGCATGGGATCAGCGTCATACCTTAGATTACGGACAGCCTGCATAGGATCCTCGGGCTGTCTCGATGATTCTGACACAGGGGGTTCAGATATAGAACTCTCGGCACTGGGTTCTGGTGTCAGGCAGAGCTTTAACCGGTTTCGGTGTACAATTTGGGATCCCCTGCCTTCCCGGGTGATCTCATAAGTGTGAGTTCCAACATTTGGGATTGCAGTGACAACATAGGGACTTTGTTCCCATTTACTGTCCAGTTTACTGGTACGGCGGTTATTTTTTAACCATACCACAGCCCCTATTGTCAAGGGTTCTGCATGGGCTGCTTGGTCATAGTCTCTCTGCTGCCGGTCTCTAGCATAGTCCATACGTTCCTGAACAATAGCTTGGGCCGTATTCAATCGCCTTTGGTGTTCAGCAACCCAGTCGGTATTAGGTAATGGGTTGATGCAATCAGGTACGAGTACGTCCAAGGAGTGGTCAGCAGGCAATAACCCTTGGCGCCCAAACATCAAATAGAAGGGGGTATACCCGGTGGAACAGTGTATGGTATGATTGTATGTGAACATGAGCTGTGGCAACAGATTAGGCCAATCTCCCCTGGTTTCAGGAGGCACGGTCCTCAGCATCTCTATCAAGGTCTGATTCATTTTTTCACACAATCCATTACCTTGCGGATGGTAGGCCGTCGTCCGGATCTTCTTACAGTTGTGCAGGCGGCACAGTTCATGGAACAGATGGGACTCAAAAGCAGGACCTTGATCGGTGAGGATCTTTTCTGGACAACCGTAGGGCAGGAGGAAGTGTTTCCAGAACAGTTCGGCTGTAGTCTTGGCCGTCTGGTCTCTCACAGGCACCGCTACAACAAACTTAGTGAAATGGTCAATAATAGTCATAGCGTACACATACCCTGAGCGACTAGGTTCCAGCTTCACATGGTCGATGGCGACAAGTTCAAGAGGACGAGTACTTACAATGGGTCTCAGTGGTGCCCTCTGATCATGGTGTTCACCTCGTTTCAAGGTACAGGCTACACACTCTCGACACCACTTCTCCATGTCTTCTCGCATGCCCACCCAGTAAAACCGCTGGCGGATATTTGCCTCAGTCTTTTGGACCCCAAAGTGACCGGATTGATTGTGGTACATCTCCAACACCATACCTGCACCTCGTCGGGGTATGAGAATCTGATGCACCCTCTCGTTGGACACTGGGTCTAGGCTTCTCCGCAGCAACAGGCCCTTTTGTATGAAGAGCTGATGGCGCTGTCTCCACAGTTTGATGAGCTCAGGATCTGTACTCTTACGCCGAATCCTCTCAGGGGTTCTGCCACTGGTGATGAAGTCCAACAATTCACCCAGCACTCTACTTTCAGACTGTAGTTTCACCCACCTTTCTTCTTTGAGTTCAGGTCTACTGGAGGGTGAAGGATCTGCAGCTCTGTCACTGGTAGCCCGAGCCTGATCCTGTTGAGCAAATTTATGGTAGAAGGCCGGCATTTCTACATCTTCCCAAGCATCTCGCACATCATCAGGAGCTGTCTCTGTGGGAAGCCTGGATAAAGCATCAGCATTGTCATTAGTACGTCCAGCACGATATTTTACAGAGAAATCATAGTTGGCAAGGCGAGAGGCCCATCTTTGCTCCAAAGCCCCCAATTTAGCTGTATTTAGATGCGCCAGAGGGTTATTATCAGTGAATGCAATGAAGGGGGTAGCGGCTAGATAATCTTTGAATTTCTCCGTCACTGCCCACACTAATGCCAGGAACTCTAGTTTGAAGGAACTATAATTCTGGTCATTTTTCTCAGCTCCTTTCAAGGAGCGGCTTGCATAAGCTATCACTCTTTCTTTTCCCTCTTGGATCTGGGCTAACACAGCCCCCAGGCCTCGCTTGCTAGCATCAGTATACAGATGGAAGGGCTTGCTGTAGTCTGGATAACCTAACACAGGAGGCTCAGTCAGTTTTCTTTTTAACAACTGGAACGCTATCTCTCTTTCTTCATTCCACTCAATGGGCACTGGAGTTCTAGGACTTTTCTTGGGCTGCCCCCTCAAGAGTTCCTGGATAGGATCGGCTATTTGAGCAAAATGGGGGATAAAACGTCTATAGTAGCCGGCAAAACCAAGGAAACCCCTCACCTCTTTGACGGTAGTGGGGACCGGCCAGTTACGGACAGCCGCTAACTTATCAGGGTCAGGTTGTACGCCCTCTCCGCTTACCACATGCCCCAGGTATTTTACCGCAGGTTTGAGCAAGTGGCACTTGGATGGCTTTACCTTCAGGCCATATTTGATAAGGATTTCAAAGACCTCTGCTAAGTGTTTCAGATGGTCTTCATATGTTTTTGAGTACACAATGACATCATCTAGATACAGCAGCACTGTTTCGAAGTTTTTGTGACCCAAGCACCGCTCCATTAGTCTCTGGAAAGTTCCTGGGGCATTACATAACCCGAACGGCATACAATTGAATTCGAACAGGCCCATGGGAGTGGTGAAAGCAGTCTTTTCCCTATCTGCCGGGGCCATGGGTACTTGCCAGTAGCCACTGGTCAAGTCCAACGTGGAGAAATAGGCAGCGGAGCCTAGAGCAGTTAGTGACTCCTCAATGCGGGGCAGTGGGTACGCGTCTTTGTGGGTTATTTGATTAATTTTTCTATAGTCCACGCAGAAACGGATACCACCATCCTTCTTCTTTACAAGGACCAGGGGTGCCGCCCACGGGCTACGACTGTCCCGGATTACATTAGAGTCTTTCATCTCTTGGATCATTTCCTTTACAGTTTGATAGGAAGTAGGCGGTAAGGGTCTGTATCTCTCCTTGATAGGAGGATGAGAGCCAGTAGGTATGGTGTGTTGTATGGCACTAACCTCTCCATAATCAGTAGCATGTTTACTGAAGGCCTGGTGGTGCTCTTTGACAAGCTGTAGTATCCCTTCTTGTTGATGTTGGGGGGTAGTCTCGTCCCCGACATGTAGCTCTTCCCACCAGGGTACTTGTGACTGGGGCACCGGCGGACATCCGCTGACTGCAGCTGGCGGTTTTTCTGTCACTGGAAGACGGATGATGTCTTGGAAGAACACCTGAGAAAGCTGGGCAACAGGGTAATGCTTAGTAAGCGCAACAGGATGATCACTCAGGTTAATCAGACGGACAGGTACTTTACCTTGGGAGACATTCACCAGGCACTTGGCAGCTCTCACATAATGGTAGTTCTCCATCTGGATTGGTTCCACCAGGGCTGGATAATCTTGGCCTTGGACTCCCAGGACAGCACGACACCATAAGAGAGTTTGGGAATTAGGAGGCAAAGTCACAGGCTTATTATCACGGATCCTGGCAGTACAAATTTCTCCTTTCCCGTTAGCAAACCTCTGCTGGGCACTTAACACAGTGATAGTCTTTTGAATCACCCTCTTGGATGCAGAGGAAGCGGTGGGCAGAGTCTGATGTAATACGGCAAGGATTTCTGCATAACAGTTTTTGAAGACATTGGTGCCTAGAATGACAGGATGTCCTCCTCTGTCGCCGGCCTGTACTACTATCACCCCCTGTTGAGGCAAGGTTACTTCTCCCACCTGCAGGGTGGGTTCCCAGTATCCATGGATCTTTACCGGTTTGCCATTGCTGGCGATAATCTCTACCCAGGATTCAGGCGGCTGGGTCAATTGGTTGGTGTCCCAGAATCTTTCAAAGGCGGGCAGCTGAATAGTAGTGACCTGAGACCCAGTATCTAATAGGGCTTCAAAGGGGACCCCGTTAATCTCCACATTGATTTTAGGATGGGATCCTACATACCGTGGCATCCAATTTGGATCTTTTGGACCTAGTGTTCTACCTCCCGAGGGGTGGTCCTCAGCCTCAGGGGTTGCCCGTTTAACTGCCAGCACGTGGATTCTGTGTGTCCCACCTTTTTGCAGTATGTACACACGGGCCGCTTGCGATCCCTATTGCGCCTCCCAGGATCCCTGGGGTGAGTCTCTTGGTATGGAGGTGGGAACGGCTTAGAGGGTGACAGGAACTCCTCTTCTGACATCATAGGTTTTTCCCATTCCTCCATTTTTCTGCACACTCTCTCTAGGCTTTTAGTGAGGTGATTTACTTGCTCTGTCAGCATGGCGATAGTATCGGTAGCTGTAGCCTGAACAGCTTGACCGGCCTCAGCTCGGTTAATGATAAACGGTTTTGACCTGCAGGCTGATAACTCAGGTGGGGTGCTCAACTCTGTAGATACTGCTGACCCCAGAATTTTTATAGCCAGTTCTTTAAAATCCAGAAAGGTACTGTTAGGGTGTTGGGCGGACAGCATCTTTAATTGGGTCCTTATTTGCTCACTAGACACTCCGGTAATAAATTGTTCCCTCAGGGTCTGATCCTGGTTATCAGCTTCCTTGGGATCTATCTGAATTACAGCCCCCAAAGCCTCCTGAAGTGATAGGGCATAGTCACGGAGGGACTCACCGGACTTCTGTTTCTTGCCAAAGAAGTGCATCTTTATCTCTGAGGCAGTCCTCGTTTCAAAAGTGGCCCTGAGGCGGGTGAATATCTGCTCCAGAGTACTCCGTTCCGCAGCAGGCCAGGATAACACCTCTCTGCGGGCAGCCCCCTCCAGTTGCGCTAGCAAGATTTCCATTTGCTGATCGGCATTTATGGGGTATAGTTTGAATAAGGCCAGAAACTTTTCTTTAAAGTCTCTTAGGGTATGGGCCTCTCCGTTGTAGCGGGGAAACCATGGGGCCCCAAAATAGTAAGGCATGGTAAAGGGCATCATGCTGGGGGCTATAGGATGATTAGGAGCCGCAAGCTCTCCCGGGTCCGGCCGCTCGGCAACTCCCGGATCTGACATGTTTCCTTATTACGAGGTGGCCGCTGGTGACTAAAGGGGCCGGAACAATCCCCTTCCCTCCGGATACAAGTTCTTACCGGTTTCGCCGGGTGTGCGCAGGCCAAATCTCGAGAGACTCCGGACTTCCTGCGACCGCGGTGACGTAGAGGAAACAGGGCAGCGGCGGTGCGATGATGAAGAGGGGCGGGCTTTTCGGTGTCCTTGAAGGGATCCGCCCACGAAGGTCCTCAGCAGCGCGGGAAACTTTACTCCAGGCGGCTGGTGGCCATCTTGATCACCATTCCCTGACAGCAAGCAGGGTGTTGGAAAGTCCAATAAATCACAGTCCACAAATACGATTTTCTCTCTGGGGGTAGCGCAACACAGTACAGCGTCTCTGATTCCTCCCAGGCACAATTTTAATCCACCGGCTTGGAAATAAAGGTTACAGTCTTTGCAATACGGTGGTGGAATAGTTAAAGCACACAGTTCACACTTCTCTGCACTTCAGAAGTATGCGGATCCTGTTCGTGACGCCAAAAAGAGCGATGCAGTGTCCCAGGGGGTCAGTAGTGTATGCTGGGCTTTGTAGTGCAGATTGACCCACTAACCTGGGATCCACTGTCGTCTTCAATGGGGCAGATACTGGAACAGGCAGGTGAATAAAAGTTCGTGACGCCAGTGTCAATTAAACGGTGACACGCCGTGTATGGGAATGTAGAAGAATGAAGCAACCACAGGATAGCCAACAAAAACTGGAACTTTACTGAATATCAGTTATAATCATACATGGACGCAGTTGGTAGCGTCGTTCCTTAGAAGACAGTTGGTTTCTATTTGAATACAGGTGGTTCTTAGAAGGACAGAATGGCCGGTTATAGCAATGTTCTTTACAGAGTGTTGATTACAGGAGATGCAGTACAGGCGGCTTGCACACTATTCCTGACTGGTCCTGAAACATGTGACTTATTCTCCAAGGTCTAATGCCCTATAGCTGGCGTACCCTTGAAGCTGTCTTTATCTAGTACCTCCTCTGTTATCTTGAGTACCTCTTGCTTTATCTGATCGGCCTCTGTGGTATCCTGTGTCTTCAGGCTGTTTAGCTATGCCCTTCTGACTTCTATGAATACGGACTCAGGAGGGGAACCCTCTCTCCACTGAGTCTGGAAACTTCTGCCTTTCTGAGCTAGGCCCTAGCCTATTTATACTGAACTGGGGGCTCCCTCTGCTGGCTGTGACAAGAATTACCGGTAACCGGCCTGACTGGCTTAAAGGGAAATACACCTTCAAATCTAGCAGTGTCGGGTAGCCTACCCGTATGCTGCACGATCACCCCAGAAAAAAGTGAATGAAAAACGCTCTGGGCAGCCTAAAAACAGTGAGCAGTTGAATAGCAGCAGTTCAATCATCCACAGCTGCAGATCGATCTCTGAATGAAGTCCTTTGGAGGAGTTAATCACTGCCTAATCTCGCCCTAACGTCGCGGCTGCAACCTCTCCCTACACTGATCAGAGCAGAGTGACGGGCAGCGCTACGTGACTCCAGCTTAAATAGAGGCTGGGTCACATGGTGCTCTGGCCAATCACAGCCATGCCAATAGTAGGCATGGCTGTGACGGCCTCTTGGGGCAAGTAGTATGACGCTTGTTGATTGGCTGCTTTGCAGCCTTTCAAAAAGCGCCAAGAAAGCGACGAACACCGAACCCGGACTTTTACGAAAATGTTCGGGTTTGGGTCCGTGTCACGGACACCCCAAAATTCGGTACGAACCCAAACTATACAGTTCGGGTTCGCTCATCTCTATTATTGACAAGTAATTCCGGACACTATTTCAATTAGTTAAGGTGGATACAGCGGCGGACACTACCTTTTGTGCTACGTATTGAGATATTGATCACTAGTTACGATTTTACACCGGACAGTCAGCGCGGTCTATTCATTATACTGTATCATGGAGAAGATACTCTTGTTCAGGGACCATTCTCCTGGAACCGGCAGGCCCGACTCAGGCGATCTGCCACCACATTGAGATCTCCTTTGATATGGACTGCCATTAGGTGGGATAGGTTGCTCTCTGGAGGGTTTGGGATTTCGTCCCCCCCTGTCTGTTCAGGTAAGCGACCACAGTTGTGTTGTCTGTCCGGACTCTCACCGCCTGACCGCGGATGAGAGGAGCAAAATGAAGGAGGGCTAGTTTCTACCGCTCTCAGCTCTCTCCAGCTGGATGAGAGGATTTTCTCCTGGGGATTCCAAGTACCTTGTACTGGGTTGTCCTCCAGATGGGCTCCCCAGCCCAGCAGGGAAGCGTCCGTGGTCAATGTGATCGAACGAGGTTGAACCAGAGACCTCCCATCTTTTAGGTTCTTCCACCACTTGAGCGAAGAACGGACTTCTACCGACAGGGACTGCATTCTGTCTAGGTCTTTGGGCTTGCGACTCCAAGCTGCTAAGACCTCCTCCTGAAGTGGGCGTAGGTGACATAAGGCCCAAGGAACTGCATCCGCAGATGCTAACATGTGGCCTAACATCCTCATAAGAACCCTTATGGAGACTCGTCTGGGTGGTATAGGAGACTGTGCGGCTTTTATTACTCTGTCCCTCCTCTGTTGGGACAGGTACAGGGTCATCAGTTGTGAATCGATCACAAACCCCAAGAACATTCTCGTGGTTGACGGGACTAAGTGCGACTTGTCCCAATTTATCAGCCAACCCAAACCCTGGAGAATCTGGAGAGCTTGTTGAAGCTGACTCTGCAGGACGTCTGCGTTTGCGGCTTTTAAAAGCCAATCGTCCAAGTACGGTACGACCTCTAGCCCAAGAAGTCTTAAATGGGCAACCACAGGAGCCACTACCTTTGTGAAGGTGTGCGGAGCTGAGGATATGCCGAAGGGCAATACCGCAAACTGGTAGTGCTTCACTACCCCTTGCAAGGCCACAGCAACTCTGAGATATTTCCTGTGTGCTGGGTAGATGGGAACATGAAGGTAAGCATCCTTCAGGTCTATAGTTACCATCATATCTCCTGGGTTCAGGATGTTTAATACAGAGCGAATGGTTTCCATCCGGAAACGCTTCTTCCTGATGAAACGATTTAAAGGGTTTCTACCACCAGATGTGGTCCTATTTAGCTGACTGACACTAGCGATGTCCATAACAGTGTTCTTACTTATCATCTGTCTGCTGCCGTTCACCTTAAAAACGTACTTTTATAGATATGCTAATGAGCCCCTAGGTGCTATGTGGGCGTCATTAGCACCTAGAGGGCTCCGTCCACTAACCATTTCAGCCGCCCATCGCGTCCCTCCAGCCCGCCCCGCTCCTGTTGATTGACTTGAAACTTCTCAGTATCTCGTACCAATTCCTGCGCCTGCGCCGTGCGCTTCTGTATTCGGCGCAGGCGCAGTGAGTGAATGCCGCGCTCCTGGTGCCGGCTTCCTCACTGTAACGTAGTTGGCGCAGTCGCAGTGAGGAAGCCGGCGCCGGGAGAATACAGAAGCGCACGGCGCAGGCGCAGGAATTGGTACGAGATACTGAGAAGTTTCAAGTCAATCAACAGGAGCGGGGCGGGCTGGAGGGACGCGATGGGCGGCTGAAATGGTTAGTGGACGGAGCCCTCTAGGTGCTAATGACGCCCACATAGCACCTAGGGGCTCATTAGCATATCTATAAAAGTACGTTTTTAAGGTGAACGGCAGCAGACAGATGATAAGTAAGAACACTGTTATGGACATCGCTAGTGTCAGTCAGCTAAATAGGACCACATCTGGTGGTAGAAACCCTTTAACCCCTTCAGCCCCGCTAGCTGAAACCCCCTTCATGACCAGAGCACTTTTTACACTTCTGCACTGCACTACTTTCACCGTTTATCGCTCGGTCATGCAACTTACCACCCAAATGAATTTTACCTCCTTTTCTTCTCACTAATAGAGCTTTCATTTGGGGGTATTTCATTGCTGCTGACATTTTAACTTTTTTTGTTATTAATCGAAATGTAACGATTTTTTTTGCAAAAAAATGAAATTTTTCACTTTCAGCTGTAAAATTTTGCAAAAAAAAAGACATCCATATATAAATTTTTCGCTAAATTTATAGTTCTACATGTCTTTGATAAAAAAAAAATGTTTGGGCAAAAAAAAAATGGTTTGGGTAAAAGTTATAGCGTTTACAAACTATGGTACAAAAATGTGAATTTCCGCTTTTTGAAGCAGCTCTGACTTTCTGAGCACCTGTCATGATTCCTGAGGTTCTACAATGCCCAGACAGTAGAAAACCCCCACAAATGACCCCATTTCGGAAGGTAGACCCCCTAAGGTATTCGCTGATGGGCATAGTGAGTTCATAGAACTTTTTATTTTTTGTCACAAGTTAGCGGAAAATGATGACGATTTTTTATTTTTATTTTTTTCTTACAAAGTCTCATATTCCACTAACTTGCGACAAAAAATTAAAAATTCTAGGAACTCACCATGCCCCTCACAGAATACCTTGGGGTGTCTTCTTTCCAAAATGGGGTCACTTGTGGGGTAGTTATACTGCCCTGGCAATTTAGGGGCCCAGATGTGTGAGAAGAACTTTGCAATCAAAATGTGTAAAAAATGGCCGGTGAAATCCAAAAGGTGCACTTTGGAATATGTGCCCCTTTGCCCACCTTGGCAGCAAAAAAGTGTCACACATCTGGTATCGCCGTACTCAGGAGAAGTTGGGGAATGTGTTTTGGGGTGTCATTTTACATATACCCATGCTGGGTGAGAGAAATATCTTGGTCAAATGCCAACTTTGTATAAAAAAATTGGAAAAGTTGTCATTTGCCAAGATATTTCTCTCACCCAGCATGGGTATATGTAAAATGACACCCCAAAACACATTGCCCAACTTCTCCTGAGTACGGCGATACCAGATGTGTGACACTTTTTTGCAGCCTAGATGCGCAAAGGGGCCCACATTCCTTTTAGGAGGGCATTTTTAGACATTTGGATCCCAGACTTCTTCTCACACTTTCGGGCCCCTAAAAAGCCAGGGCAGTATAAATACCCCACATGTGACCCTAATTTGGAAAGAAGACACCCCAAGGTATTCAATGAGGGGCCTGGCAAGTTCATAGAAATTATTTTTTTTTTTGCATAAGTTAGCGGAAATTGATTTTTTTTGTTTTTTTTCTCACAAAGTCTCCCTTTCTGCTAACTTAGGACAAAGATTTCAATCTTTCATGGACTCAATATTCCCCTCACGGAATACCTTGGGGTGTCTTCTTTCCGAAATGGGGTCACATGTGGGGTATTTATACTGCCCTGGCTTTTTAGGGGCCCTAAAGCGAGAAGAAGTCTGGAATATAAATGTCAAAAAATGTTTACGCATTTGGATTCCGTGAGGGGTATGGCGAGTTCATGGGAGATTTTATTATTATTATTATTTTTTCTTTAACAATTTTTTATTGTTTTATAATAATATCGAGTACATGTATGACAATAGATCACAATCAGATACAGTCAGTTAACACAAAATAGCGTAAGGTATAATGACAGATGATCCAGCTGTACAAGTTACATTTAGAGCAACAAATTTAACCTAAAACTTATGGAGAACAAAGAGAGAGGGGGGGAGGGAAGAAAGGGAGGAGGAAAGGGCGGAGGGAGGGAAGGGATGTAGGTGGTCAGTCATGCCTGCTAATAGGCAATTATACTATAGATCTAGTTTCAAGTAAAGTGTCTGTATTCTTTCCAGCGAGTCCAAATCGATAGAAAGGTAGATCTAGATTTTAATTCCCAATGGGATAGCTCCTCAAGTCGGTAAATTTGGTCGACTTTGTTGAGCCAATGTTCAACCTTTGGGGTTTCAGTGGAACGCCACAGAGTTGGAATAAGTATACGTGCTGCCGATATCAGGGAGGAAAATAAGGCCAACGTACATTTGTCCCTACCGCAAATGCCAAACGAAAGTAAAGCAGTTTCAGGGGCGCATGGGAAAGCAGACTTGCATATCTTATTGCTGATTTGAAAAATGGTTTTCCACCAATCAGAGATCTTGGGACAGTCCCACCAAATATGGAGAAATGTGCCTTTCATGTCCTCGCACCTCCAACAGTGGTCCGGAACACTAGGGAAGAATTTTGAGATTTTGTCTGGGGTTTTATACCATCGTGATAGGACTTTGTAGCCATTTTCCTGGACACGAACACAACGAGAGAGTTTGTGAGGGATTGTGCAGATTTTAAGAACTTCCTTTTGTGTGAAGCTCTTATTCAAGTCGCTTTCCCATATGCCAATGAAAGCAGGCTTGACATCCGCCGCAGGGATATTTATCCGTTTGTATATAGTAGATATGAGCTTAGGAGGATATTTTAGAGCATTAAGTAAATTTTCAAACCAGTCTGGGGTCTTTTGAATATTAAGTGTTTTTGCCCACAAGGAAAGGTCTTTCTTTATAAAGTGAATGAGTAGATTGTTAGAGGGAGTGAGGTTTAATGCTTCCAATAGAAGTGAGTCAGATAAGACACAACCATCTTTGTCCAGTAATTCTAGTATAGGTTTGCTGGAGGATCTGAGCTCGATAGGGGAAGAATCTTTTAGTTCGATAGGAGCCAGTGATATCATGTCTTTCACTTGTAGAAAGGGAGAAGGAAGAGTTAGTGCCCGATAGTTGGCGGAGAACCACTCCCATACCTTAATAGTAGTGGAAATTATCGGATTAGGTATGGAAGCTCGAGCAGGAAGTGGCCTGTCCGCCAACAACAAGGCCCTAAGAGTGGATGGAAAGTATACATTCTCCAAAGCTAACCATTGTTTTTGGTTATGGGGTCTAAGCCAATCAATTAGTCTACATAGGTGTATGGCCTTCATATATTTCTCTGGGTCTGGGAGGCCTATTCCTCCTAAATGCTTGGGTTTGGTCAAAGTTGCAAAGGAGATCCTAGGTTTCCTTCCCTGCCAGATAAATTTCCTGATATAGTTGTTCAAGGACCGGAAGTATGACCTAGGTATAGGTAAAGGGAGGACCTGCATCAGGTAGGTCAGTCTAGGTATAACTAAAGACATAACCATATTCTTTCTTCCAAACCAGGACAGGTAATGGTGATCCAAAGAGTCCAGCTGAGCAGCGATGGCAGACAAGAGAGGTGTATAATTAAGGCGGAATAGTTCCGAGGGATGAGAGGTAATCTTAATACCTAAGTAGTTTAAGTAAGGAGAGGTCCAATCAAAAGGGGAACTAGTTTTAAGAGTTGTGAGTGTTTTTGAAGAAAGACCAATGTGAAGAATCTGTGATTTTTGGGGATTAACCTTGAAAGTTAGATAAAAAGCCAAAATTAGCTAGGAGAGAGGTTATTAACGGCATGGAAGTTAATGGGTTGGTGGTAATAATCAGAAGGTCGTCCGCAAAAGCAGCTAATTTAAATTCTAACGTTCCAATTTTTAGGCCTGATATTCCTTTTTCCTGTCTAAGGGCTTGCATCAAAGTTTCCATTATAAGGACAAAGATAAGAGGGGACAAGGGGCATCCCTGGCGGGTACCGTTTTTTATGGGAAAGCGGGACGAGATAAGGTTGTTGACTGAAACTGCAGCAGAAGAGTTGGTATACATTGCAAAGATAGCGTGTATAAATGGGTCGGGAATTTGGAATTTCTGCAGGGTTTGTTTGATGAAAGACCAATCTATACGGTCAAATGCCTTCTCGGCGTCGGTTCCTAAGAAGACAAGTGGTTTCTTCTTATGAAAGGCAAAGTACAACACGTCCAGAATCTTGGTGGTGTTATCTTTTCCCTCTCGGCCCCGCACAAATCCCACTTGGTCTGGGTGTATTAAAAAGGGGAGGAGGGATTGCAATCTGGTAGCCATCATTTTTGCAAGCAGTTTCAAATCAATATTTAAAAGGGATATGGGGCGGTAATTCGCACAGGAAGAGGGATCCTTACCTTCCTTTGGGATAATTGTTATTATTGCATTGGTCATTTCAGAGGATAGTGAGGTATTTTGCAAGGCCAGGTTACAAATCGGGAGGAGATAGGGAAGTAGTGAGTCCTGAAACGTCAAGTAATAGGAAGTAGTGAGGCCATCAGGACCAGGGCTTTTTCCTTTAGGTGAGGTCTTTAAAGCTGTGGTCAATTCTGCGAGAGTGAAAGGACTCGATAGGGTGCTTTTTTGGGAGGGGGATAGGGATGGGAGGTTCAAGGAACCTAGGAAGCGGAGCGTTTCAGTCTCTCTATCCGAAAGAGATTGAATTTGGCTAGGGGGATCAAGATTATAGAGGGATTCGTAAAAATTTTTGAATTGCTCTGCAATTGCCTTTGAGGAGAAAATCGGTGTTCCTTGGGGGGCTTTAATAGAAGTTACATGTCTTGATTGTTGTCTGCGTTTAATACGGCTCATCAGAAATTTGGATGCCTTGTTGCCATGGGCGAAAAATTTATGTTGCGAGGACAGGTAGTATTTTGCTGATCTCTCGTTTAGTAGATTTTTTAGGTCTGCTCTAAGCGTATTAAGGTCATCCAAATGTTGCTGAGCTAGGGATCTTTTATGTAGGGTTTCAAGGGCGTGAATTTGGTCTAACAGGGTAGACAAACGTTTCTCAGATTGTTTCTTTATGAAGGAGCATTTGCTAATAAAGTGACCCCTGATGAAAACCTTATGGGCATCCCAAAGGACATGGGGGGATATGTCAGGTGTATTGTTTATGGAGAAGTATTCATCTAGTAGTGACTTAAAGTATGTCTTATGCTCATCGCTGCTCAGAATGGACTCATTGAGCCTCCAAATAGGGTACCTACCCGTGTCGGACGAAGAACGCAGGGTACAAAATACAGGCGCATAGTCTGAAATGGATATACTTCCGATCCTCGCTTCGGTGCAGAACTGAACCTGATCCTTGGGGACAAAGATATAGTCAATCCTGCTATAGGACTGTGCTGGAATGGAATAGAAAGAATAATCAGAGCAATTTGGGTTAAGGCATCTCCAAATATCAATCAGGCCTAAACTGTACAATTTAGCGTTTAACTTTCTCAGGGCTCTGGCAGAGAAGGAAGACCTTTTGGAAGAAGTATCGGTAAGGGGATGTAACGCAACGTTAAAATCTCCTGCCACGACAAGTGCACCTTCATGATGGTCTTCTATTAAAGAAAGGGTAGACAGCAACCAAGATATCTGGTTCGAATTTGGGACATAAAGGTTTACAAAAGTATACTGTTTCTGACTAATATGACCCTTCAAAATGATATATCTCCCATCGGGATCTTGGATGTGAGAGGCATATGTAAAGGGTAAATTTTTTCCGAAACCGATGCTCACTCCCCTCGAGGCAGCTCCATCAGCGCCGCAATGGTACCAATTTGGGAATCTAGAGAAAGATAAATCCGGGTACTTGTTATGCTTATAATGGGTTTCCTGGAGGAAGATTATGGAGGATTTTTCCTTTCCCAGAAGAGAGAAGATTTGAGAGCGTTTCGAGGGTGATCTGAGACCCTTAACATTAAAGGTAACTATATTCAGATCTGCCATATTGTTCTGGTCAGGATTGGGGTGATACAATTATATCGGTACCTTGCGAATTGAGAGAGTAGGATGTCACACCAAATGGCCCCAAAGAGAGTAAGCATCAGCTCCAGAAACGTTAGGTGGATCGTGGGAAGTCTACTCCAGGCGACATGACTGAGGGAAGAAAGAAGAGGTATATATCTATAGATATAACAAACAACAAAACTCTGGTAGAACATTGAGATGATGGGAGATTCCATCAAAGTAATGAGAAGGGGGTGGTGTGGGTAAACCCAATTATTAGGTCTTGCCGTTATATGGGACATGGTAAGCTAAAAGGCAGTTATACCTGGTGTTTCATAAAGGTATACAAATCTTAAGACATATTATATGCATTAGTCATTCAGGAAGGAAGGGACAGATATGGAAAGAGAAGGCAAGATATTAGCAGGAAGAACAAAGAGAAAGCTGCTGGTGAGTATCTATCGGACCCAGACGTTCAGGTAATTCTCCTTGGTGTCAGCAATCCACTTCTGCGTCTAAACCGTTGTAGTTTGGTCGCAGGTGACTTCTCCCATGGGGTGATTTTCGGGATAGGCGGGAGTGATGATATGTCAGATACTGTATCCCAGTTAGCAATGTCCAATGGATTAATGTCCATGGTGACTGAAAGCTGCTTGCAGATCCTCATATGAAGAGATCCTGATAAATCTTCCAGCATGCGAAAAAGTGAGGCCAAATGGAAAGTCCATCTATATGGAATTCGGTTATTGCGAAGGTATTCTGTAAGGGGTTTAAGGATCCTTCTTTTTTGCAGGGTTACAGGCGCCAGGTCTTGGTAAATTGAGATTGACGCGTCTCCAAGTGAAATGGTGTTAGTTGTTCTAGCCGCTGCAAGTACTTTTTCTTTATCGAGGAAATTCAAAAAGCGGCATATAATGTCCCTGGGTGGATCAGAGTCCTTAGGTTTTTGTCGCAGGGCTCTATGCGCTCTCTCAATGGTCATATTCTCAGGATCTTCGTTGCCCAGAAGAGAGGAAGCGATGTTTTTAATGGTGGTCACAAGATCCTCAGCAGGCACTGTTTCAGGTACGCCCCTGAATCTAAGATTGTTTCGCCGACTGCGATTCTCTTGATCCTCCATTGCGGCATATAGCGAGTTAATGTGGCGCTGGCATGAGGAGAGAGATTGTACAACGGCCGAGCTGAGCTCCAAGGTTGCCGCTTGTGTGGATTCCAGCGATTCCACTCTGTGGCCTACTTGCTGGATTTCTTGCGTGAGGTTAGAGATTTCTTGCTTGAGAGGGGATAAAGCTTCTGCTAGGGCTTGTTTGATGAAGCGTCTCGAGACTGGTAGTTGTCGTGAGCTCGCTGACTCACCTCCATCGCTGTCATCATCAGAGGCGCCTTCCTCAGTCTCGGCGGGAGTGCATTCATCCGCCTGCGCCATCTTGGATTCCCTGATCACAGCCGTGCTGGACTGTTTTTTCAGGTATTTTGTCATCCCCGCGCCCGGGTTATGGGATTTAGGCATCGCACCTGTATCAGTGGTCTTCTGCCCTCCTATCTTGACCATTTCAGCGGATATTGGCAGACGTAAGCGGGTCCCTTGGCAAGGTATTGTACGGAGCTCAGCAGTGCATGTCCTCTCGGCTCCGACGCTGGCTCCGCCCCCGGGAGATTTTAATTTTTTGACACAAGTTAGTGGAATATGAGACTTAGTAAGAAAAAACAAAAACAAACAAAAAATTTCCGCTAATTTGGGCCAAAAAAATGTCTGAATGGAGCCTTACAGGGGGTGATCAATGACAGGGGGGTGATCACCCATATAGACTCCCTGATCACCCCCCTGTCATTGATCACCCCCTGTAAGGCTCCATTCAGACGTCCGTATGATTTTTACGGATCCATGGATCGGATCCGCAAAACACATGCGGACGTCTGAATGGAGCCTTACAGGGGGGGTGATCAATGACAGAGGGGGTGATTAATGACAGGGGGGTGATCAGGGAGTTTATATGGGGTGATCATGGGTGATCAGGGGTTCATAAAGGGTTAATAAGTGACGGGGGGGGGGTGTAGTGTAGTGTTTGGTGTGACTTTACTGACCTACCTGTGTCCTCTGGTGGTCGATCCTAACAAAAGGGACCACCAGAGGACCAGGTAGCAGGTATATTAGACGCTGTTATCAAAACAGCGTCTAATATACCTGTTAGGGGTTAAAAAAAATCAGATCTCCAGCCTGCCAGCGAGCGATCGCCGCTGGCATGCTGGAGATCCACTCGCTTACCTTCCATTCCTGTGAGCGCGCGTTCACAGGAAATCTCGGCTCTCGCGGGAGGACGCGTATATGCATCCACCCAGAAGAGCAGGGCCGCCGGCAGGACGCAATCCTGCGTACGGCGGTCCTGGAGTGGTTAAGTAACGTAAATCGATGATCATCCACCAGTCTCCTGATGGTTTTGGTACCAGAAAGATGGGAGAATAAACCCCCTGCCGCCATTCGCGAGGATGAACCTCCTCTAATGCTCCTTTGCATATATACTGGAGAACCGAGTCTTCCAGGATTGTCAGGCTGAACTTGTCCCGAGGAAGGGAAATTAAATCTTTTGTGTACCCCGATGCTATCACCTGTAGCACCCAAGGGTCCGGAATTTTTTGCATCCAAAAACTTTTGAATAAACCCAAACGTCCACCGACTGGGGGACTGGAAACTGGGGGGGGGGGGGGAGATTTACCTTTCTTGTCCGCTAAGTTCTCCATGAGAGAATCTAATTCAGAACCGAACAATCTACCTGGTTCATAGGGAAGGGAGCAAAGATTAAACCTGGACGTGTTGTCCGCCGCCCATGGCTTTAACCAGAGTGGGCGCCTGCTGGCTGAGGAAAGCGCCATAGACTTGGCCGCTAATTTTAATTGTTGTTGGGAGGAATCTGATAGGAAATCAATCCCCAGTAAGAGAGTCTTAAATTGATCCAGGATGTCGTCCCGGGCAACCCCAGAATCCAAGCCCGATTGGATTCTGAGAGTGCGCGCACGGATAAACTCTGAAACTTCAGAGCACGCTATAGCATCCGAGGCAGAGGCGGAGGCAGCCGAGTAGTTGCGTCTAAGCGTGCACTCTGCTCGTCTGTCTAGGGCAGTGGTGGGCAACCTTATTAGTAAAATGAGCCAAATATCGACAAAACAGCGATTTTTATTTTTTTGAGAGCCAAATTTTTTAAACTTCAAATATATAGGAAGGTACATTGTTATTTACTTCATAAGGGTATTCCTAACCATCTGAACATACCTTTCTCAATCCTCGACACTACATCTTCTTTCACTCCACAACGTTTTACCCTATAAGGCGCACATAGGTTTTAGTGGAGGACAATATGGAAAAAAATATTTTTCATTACACCTCAGGTCAGACCACTAATCAGAACCTCAATGTTTGAAATCTCTTTTGAAATTTGAAAAAAAGGAACTCGGGGGTTCTGTACCAACGCAACGCTGTCTTAACAGAGTTTTCTTGAATTTTTATGCACTTGGAAAAGCCGTGCGAAGATTTCTGAATCCATTTACTGTCAGTGTCACTAAATTCAAGGTGGAGTTCTTTTCCCCACTCAGCAACCCAGGGCGGTACGCTAGAATAGCTCTCACTTAGAATCTGCCTATAAATGAGGGTGGTGCATTTATGAGGTAAATTTGGCAGCAGAACATAATTCTCCAACCATGATGGATCAGGGAGAGGGGGTAAATTTGGAAATCATAAACTGCCTACAAGCATTCTCAAAGTCATTTCTTTGAATGAAATCTTTACCAAGGGCAGGTACACCCGAGAGGGCAGTATAGAAGTCGGAAGTGATCTGTAACCCTTTTAAATCTCCTAATCTGTGATGTGACATTGATAGCCAAATGTCTGATGGAGATTTAATTTGTGGCAACAGTAGTGTGGGGATAACTGAGATAGGAGCTAAGGGAGAAATCTTGTCCTGAGCAGATGTTAAGACCAAAGACTTATGGCAAATATGCAGCATTCCTCTGGTGAGTACGCTATCTACTTTGGTCCCTTCTCCTGTCCTCTCAGGTGTCCATAACCTATGGAACAATTCCTTACCCAACAGGGCCAATTCTAAATCTACATGCATACAGGATGTCTCTTGTCTGGCCAGTTTAAGCCACCTTTCCAAACTAATAGCCTGTATATAGGTTGATAGGTCAGGGAGGGAGATACCCCCATGTTTCTTTCTTCGGGAAAGAAGGCGAAAGGACATTCTAGTGCGCTTCTTATCCCACAAATAACTGCTCATGATGGATTGTAGTTTATTAATGAAACTAACAGGTACCGATATGGGTAGGGCTCTCAAGGTGTACATTATCAGCGGCAGGATGTAGGTGGTGGGGACATTTTTCCTGCCTAGCCAGGTTAGGAAAGGAGAGCTGCTCTTAGAGAGAATAGAGGTGACTTTGGAGAGTAGCGGGGGGAAATTAAGACTAAACAACAACTTGGGGTCCATCGGGATCGTCACCCCCAAATATTTTATTGCTTGTGTAGGCCACTTGAATGGTGTGAGGGCTTTGACCTTAGTACGCAGGACAGCTGGGAGGGAAACGCCAAGGGCCTCCGACTTATCAAAATTTATCTTAAAATTTGAGATAACCCCAAAAGTTTCGAAAATCTGCATAACCTCCAGCAAAGCCTCTTCAGGATTTGACAACAGGAGCAGTAAATCATCAGGAGCAGTAAATCTGCCTAGTTTCACTCCTTTGATCGTGGGGGATTGGCGGAACTTAAGAAGAAGCGTCTCTAGGGTGAGTACAAACAAGGTGGGGGATAATGGGCATCCTTGACGAGTACCGTTTCTAATTTGGAAGGCGTTCTATAGGGTGCCGTTGACTAGTACTCTCGCAGATGGTGCAGAGTATAGAGTATAGATAGCTCTGATGAGGCCTTCAGGGAAGCCAAAGGCTTGTAGTACTTTCTCCAAATAGGCCCAGCTAACCCTATCGAACGCCTTCTCCGCATCTGTGCCCAGGAGTACAAGAGGGGACTTAGATTTGATGGCGTGGGTGATCGCATGTATGACTCTACTGATATTATGCCTACCCTCTCTACCTGCAACGAAACCTACCTGTTCTTCACCCAGAAGCCCAGGGAGCAACCCTGACATCCTGCTGTTAAGCAGTTTAGCCCACCACTTCAAATCGGTGTTCAGCAGTGAAATCGGCCTGTAACTTCCACATGCTTCCTTATCCTTCCCTTCTTTATGAATAATCGTTATGTGCGCTTCCTAGGCTTGTGGGGTCAGAGAGCCACCTGTAAGGAGGAGATTGCATGCCGTGACAAAATGTGGGACTAAAATATCTTTATACTTTTTGTAATATGAGCTTGGAAAACCGTCATAAAGGATTTATTTCTTTGGTTCTTAATAAGGTTGGAGACTAACTTAGAACCCCTATTCCCATGAAGGTATTGTTTGAACATTCAAAAAGTCAGTGACCTTATGCCTCAAGCACTTAAGCAGAACCTCAATGTTAATAAGACCTCCCTGAGATCAGATGTCAGCTCAGACCCCAAAGTAAATGACCCCCTCAATCAGACCTCAGATAAGAGCCCCATGCCTCTCATCATCCCCATTATCAACCATGAAGCCTCTCATCATCACCATTATCATCCATGATGCCTCTCATCATCCATGATGCCTCTCGTATCCCCCATTATGATTCTCATCACCTCATTGCCTCAGATCAGCCCCAAGTTTCATAAAATAAAAAAGCACTTAACTCTCCTGCTCCTGGATGCCGCTGCTCCTCACCACCCGCGCTCTGTGTTCCTCCTGCTGTCGGCTGTGCTGTGAACTGGCGTGCACAGAGTGAAGTCACAGAGCGCCTCACACTGTGCGCAGCCTTGCACAGCCTACAACCGAGGACCAGAAAGCGGTGAGTACAGAGCCTTCACCGCTTCCTGGTCTTCACCCTCCTACCTATTTTTGCTACGGGCAACGAAAATGCTATCGCACTGTACATGTGAGCCCGCACCTGGAAGAGCCAATATCAGAGGGCTAAAGAGCCGCATGTGGCTCTAGAGCCGCAGGTTGCTGACCACTGGTCTAGGGGGTCCTTTAGGTTGCTGCCGTCGTCTGAGGGGACTAGGGTTCTTTTGGAGAGCTTCGATATGGCCATATCCACCTTTGGAGGTGGAACCCAAACTAAGGAATCCGCATCCTGTAGAGGGAACATTAGTTTAAATCTCTTTGTTAATACTGGACCCTTCTCCCGGTGTTTCCACTCGGTTGCCATTAATTTCTTTAAAGACTCGTCCACTTTAAAGGCCCTTGGCCCCCTAGAGGTGGACTGTGGAGCTTCCCCTTGCTCAACATCATGGTCCCTCGACCTGATGGAGCGCAACAGTCTTTGGGTTTTTTCGGCCGGAAAGAGGAAGGCCGAACTCTCTTCCTCAGAGGAAGAATTATCCTCAATGGAGATGACGTCTTCAGACATGGGTGCAGGACCAGGAGAAGCCTGTCTGGGCCTCTTGTTAGAGACTGCTCCCTTAATCTCGGCAATGGACGTATCCATGAACTGCTTCATCCAGGAAAACATCTCCACCACCGTTGGCTCTGGGTCCGTTGGTCTGGGTCGGCAGCCTGGGCATCGGTGGAATTCGTACGAATCTAGCAACGGGGTGCTGCAGCTGGAGCAGGCGAGGTGTTTCTGCTTCTGAGTGGATTTGCCTAAGAAACAGACAACAGGATAAGAATTTGGACCCAAGAATGGCTCTAAAAAGAGAGCAGTACCTTACCATGAGGTGGCAATGCCATCTTAGAAAGAAAAAGCAAGGTGACTTCAAGGAACTTCCTGAGCGCAGGAGTAACCAAACAGCAGATGTCAGTTGAACTCAGAAAACTGAGAGCAACACTGACCTGCCTCACACAGGTGCCTTAAATAGTGCAAGGGGGAGGAGCTATAGCCACTCTCCCTCCCTGGGGGTGGGTCTCCAGACTTAAAATCGCAACCTTAATTAAAATAATATAAACTCTCCATTTCCCCCAGTTAGGTCCTTTTGTCCTACCTGAGGGCACGGACCTAAGAAGACTTTATACAAGAGAAGCGCTGAAGACAGCGCTGGAGGACGGAGCCGGGGACCGGAATTGACGTCAATGACGCACTTCCGGTTCTTGCGAGACGACGGAGGAGCGCGGAAGCGACTGCTTCTGAAGATCCACAGCCGAGGTAAGAAAGCATGGCACTGTGACTGGAATATAATCCAACGATGCCTGGAAGAGTAGATGGGCCCAGAAGTCATCCACCTGAGGCAGGAGAGGGCAGGACACCGCTCCTAGAAGATAAGAGAAGGCAGAATTAAACATTATAATATTATAATACTACAAGTATAACAATGGGAGACTCCAGTAAGGAGTCTAGCCTGTCCTGGAGTCCACAGGACAATAACAAAGCAACCCCGTCCAGTTAGGGAACGGGTTATATGGGGTAAGGGCTTAATTAGTTATTTACTAATTAGGATACTTAGGCAGAAATTTTTTGTTCAATAAAAATTCCGCCTGTCCTGACCAGCTTCACAGGGGCAAATACCCCACTTGTGCTGCTGTAAGGACGAAAGGGAACAATGGATGGAGCACATGGTGAGAACAATGGATGGAGCACACGGCGAGTACAATGGATGGAGCACACGGCGAGAACAATGGATGGAGCACACGGCGAGAACAATGGATGGAGCACACGGCGAGAACAATGGATGGAGCACACGGCGAGAACAAGGATGGAGCATACGGCGAGAACAATGGATGGAGCACACGGCGAGTACAATGGATGGAGCACACGGTGAGTACAATGGATGGAG